>NW_006399926.1:4686086-4697284 GCF_000299155.1 Elephantulus edwardii
CCTCGTCCCCTCCCCCCTCCGCGCGCGCGCCCCGGTCTTTCACTTCGGCCTCGCGCGCCCCTAGCTCGTGTCCCTTCATTTCTTCCCCTTTTACTCTTTCTCCCCTCCCTCGCGCCCCGTTTCTCTCGCCATCCCCGCTTTCACTCATTGCCTCATGCCCGCCATGCTCCCCTCCTTCCCCTCAAACGCGCGCCCCCTTTTTTTTAACTCTCTCCACCCCCAGTGGTGCCCTCGGGGAGCGGGGACCTCTCCCTTGTGTGTGGTGTGTTTGACGGTGAATGGGACTAATGTGGGGATCCTGGAGGGTGAAGAAAGCACGGGAGAATGATTGCAGGCATGCGATCGGGAGCGCGGACCCTCACTCTTTATTTCGTTGTCCACGATTCCCTCGCCCTCCCGCAGGGGAAGGGAATGGTGTCAGGCAGTGTGGGGACTTATCTGGTGTCGCGACGGAACCACTCCTTTTCTGGGCTGGCTCTGGGACGCACTGACTCGCGCTGCCTCCCAGCTTAGTGCCGAGGGGTCGCTGGAGCTCGCACTTCGCCGTCCCTCACCAGCTCGGGGACTTAGGACTTTCTGCGCCCAAGATCCACTCACACACGCGAGAGTGCAAAGAGCTTTAAGTGCCATTCGCGGGCCCCACGGAGCTTTACTCCATCTTAAATGTTTGGTAACCGCCTTGGACTCTCCTATCATCAACTTCCCTCCAAATACAAAACGTTAGTTCCTTTGGTTGGCACTGAGATTGACGGCCTTCATGGTGGGTGGCGAGTGACTACCAACTGAGCTGTCGGCCCTCCCCTCTTCTGTCAGCTGGAGAACCGACCAGTTTTCTCCTTTTTGATCAAAGATTATTTGGAGGGTGTGTGCGTGAGAGAGAGAAAGATGAGGCTGGAGAGCGAGCGAGGGGAGGATGAAGCTACCTAGTATTTGGCAGCACGGGAAGAGAGCATAGCTCTCAGGCCAGACTGCAACAGCGATTTGGACGTGCCGCGTTTGGAGGAACAGATTTGTGTTGAAGAAGAGCTAATAATGCATTTGTGGTTAAAATGTTTTCTTTTTTAAAAAATTTTACTTTTTTTTTAAAAAAAATAATTCATATATGTGGTACAAAGTGAAAAGTTGTTTTCTCTCACACTTCTGTTCTTCAGTGCTCTATCTAGTTTTCCTCTCAATGCAGATACCAACCATATGGGACCATGCTGAGGATTGATTAATTTGGGAGTTGAGATCTAACTTCTTGCTCTTTCTTTGATAACTAAACTCCTCTTTGAAACGTTAACCATTTGGATTCATGTTTTGAAGCTGGAACAGTCTTGATAAGATACTGCTCTGGAATGGCATTTCTTAATGATATTTACTTGGGAAAGAAGTTATTTCTGAAGATTCTAGTGATGGTGCTAGGGAGAGGCTTAATATATTCACAGTAAAGGGGCTAACCTGTTGAAAATAAGGTGGTATATGTGGAGGCAATATCCAGTTTCTGGGTTTTTTGGGATGAGTTTTAACAAGGTAGTTGTTTTCTAGCTTCTTCCATGGGTAAGTTGTATGAATAGCTAATGAGAATACTGAACTGAGGAGGCTCTCTTCAGTTTTTTGAGGATGAGGATGGCACAAGATAGGTTTGGTTTGAGATCTGTTGTTCATAGGGTCTCTATGAGTGCTACTCATCACCTAACGGCAACAACATGGTTTAGGGAGCTCTGTGGCTTGGTGGTAGGTAGTTGTGCTGCCAGCAGTAAGGCATGTGGTTCAAATGGTACACAAATGAACCAGCCCTCAGGCACCACTTGCTCTGCAGGAGAAAGAACAACAGTGTGATTTACTGCCTCTGAAAATCTCCTAGAGGATCAATCACCTATCAATTGGTTCCAAGTCGATGGTACATATCATAACTTATCATGGTTTTTAGTTTTAATTGCATTGATTATCATTGTTAAGAATGAGTTAGTTGGGTATTAATTAGCCACAATCAGAAGGTTGTACTTAGAGGCTGGGTGACCCACTTTGAGGATAGGTAAGTCTTACAGGCTGTTATGTCTTAATGAGAATATTTTTGGGTAAGAGTGAGTTGTAGCTGATAACAGCATCCTTGTTTTTGGTGCCATAGTTGTTTTCGCTAGCTATGTGTGATGTCTGTTAACTTGTTTAGAACCAGTTAGAATGGGATCCAAATAGAGGGTGCATGCAGATAATTGTCTTAGGGACATTGTTAATGTTAGCCATGTTCCCTGATCAGTCTTTCAAATAAAATCTCTGGCAACAACTCCTTACTGCTGTGTTTATCATAGGATCACAGTGTGGTAGAGGAAGGAGGTGTGAATTTGTTCAGAATCACACAGTAATAAGCTTCATTCAAAAGCCTGTATGTTCCCCTCCCTTTCCCCCCCTCTTTTGGCAAGCCTCTCCCACCCAGTTACAGGCTGAGTTGGGCTCTTAGTTGGTTGAGTTAGAGAACAGTAGGGTAGAAGTAATGTCAATTTGTCAGTAATGTTGTTAGGTACCATCGAGTCGAGTATGACTTATAGCAGCTCTATGAATGATGGATTTCAACTGTGTGCTGAACCTGCGCCATGTCCATCATCTCTGACATATTTGAATCTATTGATAGAATCATTGTGTTAGTCCATCTTGTTGAGGGTCTTCCCCTCCGCTGACCCTCCACATTCCCAAACATTATATCCTTTTACAAGGAATAGCCTCTCCTAGCAACACACCAAATGCGAGAGCGACCACGCTTTGCCATTCTTGACTGTACTTTGTCCAAGACATACTTTTTAGTAGTGTTATATGCCATTGAATTAGAACTGACCTATAACTAACCCTCCAGTGAGTTTTCAGAGGCAGTAAATTGCATGGGAGGAAATTGTTCCTGTTTCTGTGGAGCAGGTGGTGGATTCAAACTTTGTGCCTTTGAGTTGGCAGCTCTTTATCATTAAGCCATCTTAATTGTATGCTTTCCACTTCATCCTACCTTTAAGCCATGGTGTATAAAGTAGAGATGCCTTCAGTTTACTGATTCATTCTTCCTTACGCACCTTCTTCACCCTATTTAAGCTAAAGGTGTATGGGTGGAGGAAACAGCAGCTGTGCTATGATGCTTTGTAGATTCTGGAGCATATTCCATTTTAGCTATCCCCTTGGGAGATTTGCTGACAAGCAGCCTTCTGCCCTCAGCCCAGAACTTTTTTTTTTTTAGCCCAGAACTCTTAATGTTGCTTGGCTCATTGAGAAAAGCCAAACTAGTGTTCGTTGATGCAGACTACTGCAAGAGAAATTCTAAGACTTGAGCCATAACTGGGACCAAAGGATTTTATTTACACACCTTTTACAATAAATACTTAAAGCTCTTTATCATTACATACCAAGCAAGCAGGGCCCAAAAGCCAGGGTTTTTTTCTGAGGCATTTGGAGGAAAAAGGGAGAAGAAGAAAATGACACAAAAGATGGACTATAATCTGACCTAAAGCTGTCTGTCTCTTGGTAGGAAAAAAAGTCCAGCTTATTAGACAGTGCCACACAGAGTTGTAGTTCTTAGGGAGCTCTGGTGGTCTAGTGACAAGAAGCTGCAATGCAATCCCAGAGGCACGCAGTTCGAATCCACCAGATGCTCTGCAGGAGAAGGAGGGACAGTCTCCTCCTTTACCAATCAGATCCGATTTGATGGTTCACACACACAGAATAATAAAATTTTTTTAAAAACCCCAACAACACAAAACCCCCCCCAAAAAACAAAATTGTAGTTCTTTCTGGGGTAAACCTAGGAACAGATTATGTTGTTTAGATTCTGTAGATAATGACTGACTTTTTTTTGGGGGGGGAAGGGACTTCTGTTAGCCATGTTAAGATAATTTAAGATGGCCTAGTGGTAAGAACCTGAACTACAATCCCAGAGGTATGCGGTTCTAATCCACCAGATGCTCTGCTGGAGAAGGAGGGGCCATCTGCTCCTGTACCAGTCAGATCCGATTTGACAGTATGCACACAAAAGTAATAAAATAATAATAATAAAAAAAGATAATTTAAGACCTTAATTTTGTCTTCAGTTACCCTGCGAAGTTTTTCTATAGGTACTGGAGGGGATTTTTGTGAGTTCAGAATACATAAAAACCAGGAATCACCTGTCTTTGTGCAGTAATGAGAGAAGCCACCAAACAAATCTGATTTGGAATTATGTTCTATTAGATATCTTTTCCCTGTGGATATATGAAATATTCCTGTACTGTTTTTTAGTTCATTCATAGGATAGGAGTAAGCAGAATTTAACCTATCTATCAGAAATATTTCTTAGATGGAGACTTGATAATGTTTGGTGTCTCCCTAAAATCCTTTAATTTTTGCCTTAAGTTGCTGTTAACTGGCAGTAATTTATCAAGAGTTCATATTTTGGAGCACTTACAAGTGAACATTTAGGATTTTTATCTTTTTTTAAAAAAAATATTAATTTTTGTGTGTATGTACCGTCAAATCATTTCTGACTGGTACAGGAGGAGATTGTCCCTCCTTTTCCAATAGAATATCTGGTGGATTTGAACCATGTGCCTCTGGGATTGCCATGCAGCTTCTTGCCACTAGTCCCTCAGAGGTCCCTAGATTTTTCTCTTTTTAAAAAATAATACTAGAATGCACACCCATGTTTATCGCACTTTGTTCACTATAGCAAGGAGTTGGAAACAACCCAGCTACCCATCAAGAAACGAATGGCTAGAGAAGCTGTGGTATATTCACACAATGGAATACTACGTTGCATTGAAACATGCAACTCATGCAGCATTGTTCAAAATGGGTGAGCCTGGAGGACATTATGCTGAGTGAAATATCTCAGTCACAAAAGGACAGATACTGCATGGTGCCACTACTGTAGGATGGCAGTGACATCAGGGTTGGGGTAAGACTGAGAAAAACTGGATAAATTATGTATACTCTATTGAAACAGATGAGGGAGAGAACAATTTAAAAGCAGTGTATGATAGGGTATTATGGTTATCACAAGAGTCCAGAATTAAGGTTGCATAGTGGAGTCTACTCGGGGCGGTGGGAGGAGTGGGGGGGATTGTATACCAAAGAAATAATTTTTCTTTGTGCAACCATGAATGAATGGAAATCCAAAATCTCTGTAAATGTTCATTAAAATTAATAAAATAAAATTTAAAAAAATAATACTAGAAGACTAGATGAACTCAAGTAGGTTTTATTGTTATTTAAACAAATGAAGTGGTTATATTCCACCTCAAAAAGTCATAGTAATTGAAGAAAAAGAGTTTAACAACATGTAAATTTGTTTTTAATACTAAGATTGTAAACTACTAAGGAAAATGAGGGTGCTTTCATATTCCTGAGTCATTTTCTTGCTTCTGTTCATACTTGTCTAGTGCACAATATTAAAATAATTCAGATTACTGTTAACTGAACTTGGAAGTCATGCTTTAAATCCCTTGATAAAATCTTTCTAGACTTTGCATCATTTTTGGGGAAAGTGGAATTTATAATCTTCTAAATTATAGGCTAAGATGTTAGTAGGATTTAGGTTAGATGTTGTTATGTGCAGCCAACTTGTAACTGATCTCCAGCGGGTTGTCAGAGGCTGTAAATAGCAAGGTGAGAGATTGCTCATCCTTCTTCCTTGGAGGCTGTTAGAATCAATCCACATGCTTTGGGATTGCAGGTGAGGCAGTAGAATTATGAAATTCCTATTGTAGTAAGAAATTTTATTGGGAGGACTGTACCCCTCTTATTCAGAAAGTATATATAAGGTTAGCTTTTTGAGAGTATTTAAATTCTGACCTGGAGGGAAGCAGGTGGGCCAATAAAATGACAGGGTGGATAGTAGAACACAAGTGTAGAACCTATTGGGACAAATCCCATCTTTGCCAGTTGTTAGCTATATGATATCGGTGAAAGTTCTATTTGTTTTAAGTTACCATTTCTCATCCTTTTTTTCCTTCTCACTCTATTCTTACTCTAGCTTGTTATGTGACCAGTCAGTTACACTTTTTTTATCTTAGGACTTTTGCATTAGCTGTGTCCCTGTAGTGAGAAAATAGCACACACACACCCCCCTCCTTCCTAAATAGCAAGCCTTCAAAAACCTATGTACAATAGAGCAACCTCAGTAATATGAGTAGATAATTCTTTCACCTTCTTTAATTCTTTGCTTACATAACACATTTCTGACAAGGCTTTATCTCTAACAATTTAAAATTTGCTCCTATTCACTTTTAAATCCTCTCTTCTTGCTCTATTTTCTTTTTGTAACACTTAACAACTTTTTGACATTTGTGTGCTTCCTGACTCCCTCTTATGATACAAGGTCTGTAAGGATATGATTTGTTTTTTAATTTGGGGAAAAGTTTACAAATCCTCCTTTTTATTTGGTCATTCATGTATTTAATAACGTTATATATAAAATATATATTCATATATTTAATGTTGTTATATGCTGTCTAGTCACCTGTGATTCATAGCGACCCTATGTACAACAGCCCTAAACTCTGCTCTATCCTGTGCTAATCTCATTGTCTCTGACACACCTACTCCCATTACCCCAATCTCTGAATCAATCCATCTTATCGAGGGTCTTCCTCTCCTGTGCTGTTCCTTCACCCTCCCAAGCATGACATCCCTCACAAATAACTTGTCCAGAGTATGTCAGATGAAGCTTCAGAAGCCTTGCCTCCAAGGAGAAGTCTGGTTTCACCCTCTACAAGATGAACCTGTTCATTCCCTTAGCAGTCCATGGTATATTCAATACTCTTCTTCAGCACCACAGCTCAAAGGCATCAGTTCGCCTTCTGTCATCCCTAGTCATTGTCTAACTCTGTGATGCATAGCTAGTGATTGCACCTCAGTCTCCAGACTGACATCATTGCTCTTCAGTATTTTGGAGAGGTCTCTGACAGCAGACTTTCCCAGTGCAATATGTCTTATTAATTTCCTGACTGGTGCCAACAGTGTTGATTGGGGAGCCAAGCAAACTAAAGCTATTTATAATCTCAATCTCTTCACTATCTATCACGATGCTGCCATTCGGCCCAGTGGTGAGAATCTTTGTTTTTTTGATATTGAGCTTCAATCTGTATTGAAGGCTGCAGCCCTTGACCTTCTGCAGCAGATTGTTGATGAATCTTCCTCCAATCCTGATGCCATATTTTTCCTCATAGAGTCCAGCCTCCCAGATAATCTGTTCTGAATTATAGATTGAAAAGGTATGGAGACAGGATACATCCTTGACGCACACCCTTCCCAGTTAAATTACAATTAATTAGGCATCTCTGGTGGTTTAGTGGTAAGAAATAGTGCAACCAATGCAGTTACCTTACTCGAATCCATCAGCTAGCTGCTCCTTGGGGAAAAGTTGGGCATTCTGTGCCTCTGTGATTGACTGCCTTGAAAACCTGCTGGAGGGTCATTTATGAGTTGGTTCACATTCATAGGCACACAACAACAACAATTGCAATGAAAAAAAAATTTCCATTGAATCAGAACCAATTCATAGCTGACCCCCCAGTGGGTTTTTGGAGGTTCTGCCCATTTATGTCTGTTGGAGCTGCTGGTGGATTCGAAGGGCCAGAAAGTCTCAGTCTCTGGGTTAGCAGTGGAGCTCCCTGGAGATGTCACCAGCAGAGCTTCCACTGTTAATTACAATTGTTGTTGTTGAGTAATAGCAAATTAGAACTGATCCATAGCTGACACTCGAGCAGGTTTTTAGAGGCAGTAAATTTCATGGGAGGGAATGCCCATTTTACTTTTGTGGAGCAACTGGTGGATTCAAATTGTATGCCTTTGGGTTTGCAGCACAGCTTCTTAGCCCTAGGCCACCCGAGTGCCCTTAATTAATTATGTTCATTAATTACAATGTCTAATCAAGGTATTGTGTATATTGCCTTTTTCTTCATCCAGCAAATCTATTTATTAATTTATATTTCCCCCCATCCTCCTCTCCCCTGGTAACCATCCAGAATTAATTCTATGTGTAAATTGTTTTTTACCTTTTTATAATCGTGGTTTTATACCTTACGTAGTCATCCTTCTGTGACTGATTCTGCTTAGCATAATGTCCTCTAGATGCATCCATGTTATGCACTTTTTTTAATGTGTGTGATGGTGCTGATATCTTTCTTCACTTTTCTGTGATGAGTCTGTTTTGCTCAAGGCTTTTATAATTTCCTTTATTGCTATTTGAATGTTTTAAATATTATTTTTATTTTATATTGGTTTGCATACAAAATTTGTGTACATTGGGCTTTATTTGTATACGTTGTATTTCACACATTGAGTGTTTTGTAAGTAAGACTTTAAAATGATTTTTCTTCATTTTTTGACAGTTTACTAATTTTTTTGATGGTATGTTACTGTTTAATTCCCAAATCTAAAACCAGTTCATTTTATTGAATTTTTTGTTATTGTTGATCTTTGCTTTGTGCCTGATAGAATGACTGGTGCATGTTAACACGCAATAAATATTTGTTAAATGGGAAATATAGTAACCTGTCTTCCTAATTTTGTACTTGTTTGTAACAAAAGTATGAAATGTTATGAGAATATGAAAAACAAACCACTGTTAAATTAATTCAGCCTTGTGGCATACTGAATTACACTGTAGTGGTTTTTTTAACTGTAATTTTAACAGAAAGAGATAATAGGCTATCTTAAATACTTTGTAAACGTTATAGCATTGAGTAAATGATGGCACATAACAACAAACAACAACAAATAATGAAAAAACGATGCTTTCCTTCTTAAATTATAACTAGAAGTTGATAATTAGGTCATTCTTATGGCTTAGTTGGTAGTGAGTGGTCCTCCTGCTAACTCAAAGGCTGAATGGTGGTTCCCAGCCCCAGCCCTTTGGAAGACAGATATGGACATTACCTTTTGTTTGATAAATTTCCTTTGAAACGCAATGGAAGATCAGCTTTGAGTCAGTTTTGACTCTCCGACAATGGGTCGAGAGTTTAACTTGATAATTGGAAGACTCTTTTCATGTAAATTGACATATCACCACATCTCTACCAAAATTCAAGCCCTTGTTTCCAGCTGTATTATTATGTACTGGACATAGTCATCTATTTCTATATCCCTTTGATACTGAAAGCAGCATTTCCAATATTATCTGGGCCCATTGCAGTATTTATTTTTGTGAATGGCACTCCCATTTATTGAGTCATGTAAGCCAGAAATGTTAACATCATTGTTAATTGCCTCTTTATCTGTTACTTTTGAAATATTTCTGAATTTATGCTGTCTCTATAGCACTGCCAGTTACTTCATGCTCACAATGCTTACTTGGAATATTGCAAAGTCTTCCTGTCTTATATGAATCTATTTTTTTTACTTCTAATATTTTTTATTGATTTCAAAAATTCATATACATTGTGTTTTATGAAGGTTTTCATTTACCTTGTGTTTCATTCATATACATTGTGTTTTGTACAGTTTAATACATTATGTTTTATATAATTGGTTACTACTGATCTGTGCATTTTATTGATCCATCTTTTCTAGTTCCCATTGAATCTTTTTATTTCTTCACCTCCATATCTGCCACTTAACCTCAACTATCCTAGTGATTTCCCTCCTCCTCCCTTTTTTTTTTTTTTGTTGTGTACTGTTGACTTAGATACAACTGGCATAGGAAGAGATTACTCTTCCTTCTCGAGCAGAGCATCTAGTGGATTAAAACTGTGTACCTTTGGAATTGCAGCAAAGCTTCTTGTCACTAGTCCACCAGAGCTCCTTTTAAAAGTTAATACCTTTTATGGCAAATATTAAACAATATTTATCATTGTTTTTTAAAAAATCTACCCCCCCCTTTGTGTTTTGAACATCTCTTCATCTTCATGTATCTGTTAACCATCCAAATGTGTTTCTTTTTTAAAAATTTTTAAATTTATTCATTATTGCATTTCTCCCCTTACCCATTCTCCTCCAGCCCCCATAAAGCCCCCCTTGTTCCACACTGTTCTCATACATACAATGTGTAATCATATATTCTTTTCAAACAGGTATTTTCCCTCATCTGTTTCAATTCATTGTTCATTATCGATCCACCCCTTCCCCATTTCCTCTCTGACTCCCCCTTATATCTGCCCTGATTTTGAACAGTGGTGCTATGCAGTATTTATCCTTTTATGACTGAGATATTTCACTTAACATAGGTCCTCAAGGCTCCCCCTTGTTGTGTAATGTTTTACTATTTAATTGTTTTTCAATGCTGCATAATATTCCATTGTGTGAGTGTACCATAATTTTTCTGTCCATTGGTTTATTGATGGGCACTTGGGTTGCTCCCATCTCTTTGCTGTTGTGAATAATGCAACAGTTAACATGGATGTTCATGCATCTGAGTTTTGGCTCTGTTTTCTTTAGAGTGTATTCCTAGCAGTGGAATTGCTGGGTCAAATGGAATTTCTTTTTTTTTTTTTAAATTTTATTTTATTGTGTGTGTACTGTCAAATCGGATCTTACTGGTACAGGAGATTGTCCCTCCTTCTCCAGTAGAGCATTTGGTGGATTTGAACCATGTACCTCTGGGATTGCAGTGCAGCTTCCTGCCACTAGGTCACCAGAGCTCCTTTGAGTAAAATGATATTTCTGTTTCTAACTTTTTGAGAAGGCATCAGACTGCTTTCCGTAGTGGATGTACCATTTTATATTTTTATCGACATTGACTAAGAGTTCCACTCTGTTCACACTGTCACCAGTATTGTTAGCTGCCCTGTTGAACTTTGCTCTTGTTGCTAGGGTCATCTGACTGTAAATTGTCTGTCCTAATGACTTCAGAATGATCTAGCAGAATCTGATGACTTTACTTTAAATTATTTAGTGATTTCCAGTTAGTTATTAAAAGGTAATATTTTAAACTTACTCCAGCCCCCCCCCCCTTTTTAAGACCCTTTTATGAGATTGCCCCTGGATTTTTTTTTTTTGTGCCTTAGAGTGTAATTCTAATTCATGTTAGTGTTTATTTCTTTTCAAAAAACATTGGCAATGTTTTAATTTTTTTTTTATGGTTCTACATTTTTCTTCCCCCTGTCCCAGCCTTCCCCACAATGGACCCCTTTGCTCATTCTTGTCATATCATGTTAGCTTTTATATCTCCTCTCAAATGCTATTTTCTTTAGACAATCTTCCTTAACTTACCCCAAAAAGCATAGATGCATTTTCTTTGTTCTTTTTTTAAAATTTATTTTTTTTTA
>NW_006399926.1:4698234-4713466 GCF_000299155.1 Elephantulus edwardii
CCCCCCCAGTTTGCTCTTCTCTTTGAAAAGTAAAATTCTTTCATTGTTATGCAATCTCTTCCCCCAAGTCCACTCCACTGTGCAGCCTTCGTTCTGGACTCCTGTCGTGACAATAATACCTAATCATATATATTTTTTAAACAGTTCTCTCTCTCATCTCTTTCAATGCTGTATACATAATTTATCCCGTCTTTCTCAGTCTCCCCTTAACGCTGTTGTCAGTCTCGTTTTAAAACAGTGGCAATATGCAGTATTTGATTTTTTGTGAGAGATACTTCACTCAGCATAATGTCCTGCAAGGTCACCCATTTTGAATAATATTGTGTGAGTTCCTTGTTTTTCAGTGGAGCATAGTATTCATTCCATTGTGTGAATATACTACAGCTTCTCTATTCATTCGTTTGTTGATGGGCTCTTAGGTTGTTTCCAGCTCTTTGCTCTTGTGAACAGAGCTGCGATAAACATAGCTGTGCATGTATCTGCTTGGGTGACAGTTCTGGTTTCTTTTGGGTATATTCCCAGTAGTGGAATTGCTGGGTCTAATGGTATTTCTATTTGCAACTTTTTGAGAAAGCGCCATACCGCCTTCCATAGTGGTTGCACCATTTTACACTCCCACCAATAGTGAATAAGGGTTCCAGTTTCTCCACAGCTTTACCAGCATTTGTTGTTTGCACCTATTTATTTTCTTAACAGTACTTTAAAAGTACTACTTTTATTTTACCAGTAGTCTGTAAGCATCCCTAAAAAAAATCCTATTTTTGCCATTGTATCTCCAGTACCTAACATGATTCTTGCAACCTAAAAGATGCTGAAATATATTTATTGACTACAAGAAGAATCCTGTGAGTTGAGAAAACTCTTTATGAATTTAGAAGTTGTACTTTCAGATATGTTCTGGGAGCAGAACAAGAAGGTCTGAATATTGGTTCTGCCACTTTTATAGTATCGTTTTTGTGGTGTTAAGTCTCAAGTCACAAGCCTTTGTTTCCTCATCTTAGAAATGAGGATCCACCAGAAAAAAAAAAGAAATGAGGATCCATAGCTGTTTATTGATTTCACTCAGTTGATGTGTGAATCACATGAGATTATGCATTTATTTGATCAACCAAAAATTCATTGCTATGGAGTTGAACTGACTCATAGTTGACCTTCCATTGGGTTTTTAGGGCCTATAAACTGATGGATTCAAACTGCTTCAGGCTTGGCCTTTGCTTTAGCAGGACCCCAGTCTATAGACCAAACTACCAGAGTAACTGCGATGCACTGTGTGAGCATTACTTCTTATATGTAAGGTGAACCCTTCATCTCTTGACTGGCTTTTCCCTTGTTAAGGGGGTCTCCCCCTCCCCCCGTCTTTTCATTTATGCCATAAATGTTTTATTATATGCTAATTATATGATGCTTATTATAACCCAAGTTCTGGTGGCCTAGTGACAAGGAAGTGTGCTGATTCCCTGAAGGCACATGGTTCGAATCCACCAGCTGTTACGCCAGAGGAAGATGGGCTGTTTCCTCCCATGTAATTTACAGCCTCTGAAAACCCACTGGAAGGTCAGCTAAGGGTGGGTTGGTTTTGACTTGATTACACATAACAGCAGCACAGTTTATATAATGTTTGTCAGAAAGTTTAGTAAGTATATTATCTTCAATGTGGCAAATGTAAAGCCCTGGGAAGTTGCACTTCTTAACGATGTCCCCCCCAAATATTTTTTTTATGATATACTTCCCCCCTCTTTTATTATTATTAATTTTAATGAAAATTAATAGAGACTTTGGATTTCCATTCATTCATTGTTGCACTTTTCTCCTTGCTCACCCCTCCCCCCTCAGTACATAGGGATTTGATTCTTAGAAGGTCCCATTTATCTATTTTATCTTCTCCTGGTTGTAGATCCCCCAAATCTTTCAAGGCAAACCAGCTTGGCCTTTACCTTCTGTGAGTTCCCAGGAGCATAGCTGTAATTGAACTGCTGCATTACCTTCTTTCATTTAACATTCTAGAAGAAGGAGGAGATTGAAGTTTCCATTTTGTAAGCCAATTGTAAAGGTAGTAATAGTATCAGACTTAGAAGGTTGTGAAGCCCACTATTGTTACCAGCAGCTGGGAAAAAAAGTCGAATTGCATTGGGAAAGTCTACAGTAGGGGACCTCTCCAGAGTACTGAAAAGCAACGATGTCAGTCTGGAGACTAAATGTGCCCTGGTCCAGGCCATAGTCTTTGCATTTATTTGCTGTGCATCAGAAAGCTGGACAATGACTAGGGATGATAGAAGGAGAATTGATGGTTTTGAGCTGTGATGCTAGAGAAGAGTATTGAATGGACTGCTAGGAGAATAAGCAGGTTTGACCTGTGTTATTGTTGTTAAATTGTTATAATAATGATTTCACCTAGACAGAGTGAAACCAGGCTGCTCCTTGGAGGCAACGATTCTGAGCCTTCATCTGACATACTTCGGGCATGTTGCAAGGATTGATTCAGTGATGGGGTAATGTGCATAGGTGTGTCAGAGACAATAAGATTGGCACAGGATAGAGCAGGTTTCAGGGCTGATCAGGTTGCTGTGAGTCGCAAGCAACTTTGTGGCACATAACAAAAACAGTGAATGCAGGTTGACTTTAGAATTAGAAAGAAGGAACAGTATTTTTAATTTTAAATTCCGTAAAGGTGATATGTTGATCTTGTAATGTAAATAAAAACAAAGCTTTGAGAAGTTGAAGGGCATTAGGTTACTAGAATGGTGATCACCTCTGAATTCCATACTTTCATCTAGTTGTCTGAGCTATCAGGGAAAACCATAAACTTTGCTCAGTTGTTGTTAGGTGACATTCGAGTCAAGTACAACTCATAATGACCCTGTGAACAACATATGTGAACCCTGTTCTATCCTGTGCCACCCACATCATTTCTAACACACTTGTCAATCACTGCTGTAATCACTGTCAATCCATCTCATCAAGTGTCTTCCTTTCTTTCTCTGACTCTCTACCTTTCCAACCATGATGTCCCTCTCCAAGGAATAGCCTCTTCTAGAAACATGCCCAGAGTATGTGAGATAAAACTTTGTCATTCTTGTCTCCATGGAGCATTCTGGTTGTACTTTCTCCAAGAAATGTTTATATCTCAACTCAGAGACATCAACTTTTCTTTTGTCATCCTTATTCATTGTCTAGCTCTCAGATCCTTAGCAAGTGATTGGAATGATCATGGCCTTGTTAGGTGCACCTCAGTCTTCAAACTGATATCATTGTTCTTCAATAATTTGGAGAGATCTCAATGAAGGATATGGTCTTAATTTGGTTTTAATATTTCTGTGGCTAAATTGGTGTATGTTGCTATCAAAAGGATTGAAGTACTTGGTCATGTGTGTTGGTCCAGTGTGGGCAGGTTAACTAGAACAGGTAATGAGCCATTGCATTTCATAGTAGTTTAGTATGAGTGACATGGCACTCTTACTATAAGTAAATAGGTGAGTGTTTCTGTTAAATAATTAATTTCTCATTTTATGGTTCAAGTAGTAGAGAAGAATTTTTTAGTTGAGTGTATTTTTCTTGTTGTTATGTGCCGTTGAGGTGCCTGCAACTCGTAGCGACCCTGTGAACAATGGCCCCAAACCCTATTCTATCCTGTGCCAATCTCATTGTCTCTGACACACCTACCCTCATTACCCGAGCCACTGAATCAGTCCATCCCGTCGATAGTTTTCCTCTCTTGCGCTGTCCCTCCACCTTTCCAAGCATGGTCCCTCTCCAAGGATTGGACCCTCCTTGCAACATGTCCAAAGTATGTCAGACGAAGCCTCAGAATTCTTGCCCCCAAGGAGCAGCCTGGCTTTACCCTCTGCAGGACAAACCTGTTTGTTCTCCTAGCAGTCCATGGTATATTCTACTCTTCTGCAACACCACAGCTCAAAAGCATCAATTATGCTTCTATCATCCTTAGTCATTGTCCAGCCCTGTGATGCATAGCAAGTGATTGCAAAGACCACGGTCTGTTTCAGGTACGCCTTAGTCTCCAGAATGACATCATTGCTCTTAAGTACTCTGGAGAGGTTTCTTGACAGCAGACTTTCCCAACATGATACAGCCTGGTCGCTGGTGCCAAGAATGTTGTTTGTAGAGCCAAGCAAACTAAAGCTGTTTACAGTCTCAATCTCTTCATCCATCACAGTGCTGCCAGTTGGCCCAGTGGTGAGAATCTTTGTTCTGTTGATACTGAGCTTTAATCCATGTTGAAGGCTGTAGTCCTTGACCTTCTGTAGCAAGTGCTTCAGATCCTCCTCAGTTTCAGCAAGCAAGGTCGTGTCATCTGCATAACACAAATTGCTGATGAGTGCATTGAGATTTTGAAAATTTACTTAGAATATTTAAAATTCAGATATATGCTTCCAAGTGAGTGGAAACTGGTTCTCTTTATTTTTTGAAATAATTGTATTTCAGGTTTTTTCTTTCTTTAAAATTATAATTAACTTCTGCGAGCTCTGGTGGCCTAGTGGCAAGAAGGTGTACTGCAATCCCAGAGGTGCACGGTTCAAATCCACTAGATGCTCTGCTGGAGAAGGAGGAACAATCTCCTCCTGTACCAGTCAGATCTGATCTGACAGTACACACACACACGCGCGCGCGCACACACACACACACACACACACACACAGATAATAAAATAAAAAAATTATTATAATTAATTTCAATAAAAATCTGCAGAAACTTTGGATTTCCATTCATTCATTGTTACATTTTTTTCTCCCCTCCCAACCCTCCCCCCCCAGTACACTACCCTCTTGGAAAAGTAAAAGAAAAATTCTTTCAATGTTTTACAATCCTTCCTCCAGGTCCACTCCACTATGCAGCCTTCGCTCTAGACTCCCATCATGACAAAAATACCTAATCACATATCCCTTTTAAACAGTTTTCTCCCTCATCTGTTTCAGTGCAGTATACATTATTGAATCCATCTTTCTCACTCTCTCCCCAACTGCAAGGTCAGTCCTGTTTTACAACAGTGGCAGCACGCAGTATTTGTCCTTTTGTAACTGAGATATTTCGGTCAGCATAATGTCCTCCAAGGTCACCCATTTTGAATAATATTGCATGAGTTCCTTGTTTTTTAAGGCAGCATAGTATTCCATTGTGTGAATATACCACAGCTTCTCTATCCATTCGTTTGTTGATGGGCACTTAGGTTGTTTCCAACTGCTTGCTATTGTGAATAAAGCTGTGATAAACATGGGTGTGCATGTATCTGCTTGAGTGGCCGTTATGGTCTCTTTGGTGTATATTCCCAGTAGTGGAATTGCTGGGTCAAATGGTATTTCTAGACCTGGCCACTGAAGATTGAAGATGCCCAGGTTCATCGAGTCCCATCACTGTTGCAGAGGCCAGGGTAACTCTTCAAATAGCAGGATAAAAGAAATGACCAACTTGAACTAGCTGCTGTGACATCCATATTCTCCCCTGGCTACTGGTCCTGGGCAATCCTAGTCCAGACTCTCTGAGCCCCAGATTTTTGCCCATTAAGCAGGGAGTAGCCATAAAGAATACATTACCCTGTTTCTCACTAAAGAGGCTGAGATGTCAGGCCCGAACCAAGGTCAAAGGGAGAACAAAGAATTCAATAACTGTCAACATGTGAACAGGGAGTGAACAGCCTCAACTACCATGGAGTGCCCCTGGAGTCCCTCCCTAGAAGACCACCCACTTGGCTAAAGTGCTATAGAATGTCCCTCCGTTCCCTCCCTAAAGACTCTTTCTGTAAAACACCTAATCCACCTTGTTGTTGTTATTATTATGTGCCTTCAGTTGCTTGCCCTTCTCCAAGGACTGGCCCCTCCTTGCAACATATCTAAAGTATGTCAGATGAAGCCCCAGAATCCTTGCCCTCCAAGGAGCAGCCTGGTTTAACCCTCTTCAGGATGAATCTGTTTTCTTGGCAGTCCATGGTACATTCAGTACTCTTCTCCAGCACCACAGCTCAAAGGCATCAATTCTCCTTCTATTCCCCCTAGTCATTGTCCAACTCTTTGATGTCTAACAAGTGATTGCAAAGACCATAGCCTGTATCAGACACACCTTAGTCTCCAGAGTGACACCATTGCTCTCCAGTACCCTGGAGAGGTCCCTAACAGCAGACTTTCCCGTCGTAATATGTTTTTTGATTTCCTGGCTACTGGTGCCTAAAGTGTTGACTGTGGAGCCAAGCAGACTAAAGTTGTTAACAATCTCAGTCTCTTCACCATCCATCCTGATGCTGCCAGTTGGCCCGGTGGTGAGAATCTTTGTCTTCTTGACATTGAGCCTCAATCCATACTAAAGGCTGAAGTCCTTGACCCTCTGCAATCCACCTTAGGGTGCGGTATTTCCCTGGACTTTCTCTCTGCCAGTTTCTTTCTTTGCAGACCAAGTAATCCCGACCAGGAGACCCCTTAATAAAGCTTTTTTAGCTTAAAAAATGGTATTTCTATTTGCCACTTGTTGAGAAAACACCATACTGCCTTCCACAGTGGTTGTACCATTTTACATTTCCACCAACAGTGAATAAGGGTTCCAGTTTCTCCACAACCTCACCAGCATTTGTTGCTTGCTGTTAAGTTTTGCTATTCAGACTGGGGTGAGATGATATGTCAGAGTTGTTTTGATTTGCATCTCTTAGAGCTCTAGGGATTTTGAACATTTCTTCATGTGTGTGTTAGCCATCTAAATGTCTTCTTCGGTGAAGTGTCGTTCACATCCTGTGCCCATTTTTCAATTGGGTTATTTACCTTTTCTTGTTGTGGTTTGGTTCTCTTCTTGTACTGAAGTCCAACTAAAAAAAAGTTTTCTCTTCACCATTTAAATTATGAAATGAAAGCTTTCAAGGAATGTAGTTGGCTGGAAAAGGATTTTTCTTTTTGACAAGGATCTTTTACAGCTGTGTTTTATAGTGGATTAGAATATCTCAAAAATAGCTAGTGTATCTTTGAGAAACTGAGGATTCATGAGACTAAGACCTAAATAGTGTTACAAAGTTTTATTTGAGTTATAATCTAGATACATCGTTGAGAATTACTTTGTTATATGACTTTCTCTTGCCAAGACTGACACTAAGTAGTAAATGCCTGATTTTGTCAGTGTAGAATGTGTAGAAGACTATAGCCATAGTTAGAATCTGGGCAGTATGTTTCTCAAGAAGATTTTGACTGACTGAGTATCTGACACATTTATAAGAGTGAATAAAATACAATATGATGAAGTTGTATCAAAAGTAAAAAAGTCTGCAGTTAGTTTGACATCTGTATTCATTTGAGTTTAAAAGTGTGAAAGGACTGGATAGTGATTTGTGGTGTGGTGCAGGTTAATGAGGTTTTTACTCATTCATTACATATCTGTGAATGAATATAAGAAAATTTAAATTTCCTTTTTACCAAGGATGTATTTAACCCCTCTGTTTTGCTAGTTAGTCTGAAAAACTTTCAGTTTTTTTCTTTTAATCTTAATTTTTCTACGCCTGGTACTCAACTATTAACTAAATATTGTCCACTTATGTACAAGATAATGATAAACTGACTCAAATCCCACCCATTGCCATTGAGTTGATTCCAACTAATAGTGACCATTCACTGGGTTTCCAAGACTAAATCTTTTTAGGAGAAGAATGTGCATGTTTTTCCTTTGGAGTGGCTTGTGGATTTGAATCATTGACCTTTCAACTACCAGTCTGACACATTGCACACTATACCACCAAGGGTTCTTGATAAAGCTTTATTTATATAGCTTTCTTGTTTTAATTTAAATGTACTGATTCTGTATTTTGTCATCCTAAAATGTGAAACTGACTGCAATACGGGACTTAAGTACCACAGAGATTGTGAGGATGGCACAGGATTGGGCATCGAGTTTTGTTCTGTTATGCATTTGTTGTTGTTAGATGTTCAGCTACAACTCATAGCAACTATATGAACAACTAATCTGAACCATGCACTGTCCTCTTCCATCATCACAATCTTTGCCATGCTTGAGCCCATTTTTAGTCACTATGGGACTCCATCTCATTGAGGGACACTTTTCTTTCACTGACTTCTACCTTTCCTAGTATACCACCTCTCTTCCCATGTACTGGCCTTTCCGGTAACATGTCTAAAGTTTTAGTATGTTGTAGTGGACTTGATGGCACCTTGCAACAGGGTTTCTAATATATTTTATTGAAAAAAGAATGGGAAAAAAACAGTGACAGACAACTACAGTTCTTTAATAATAAGACCAGTTGTGTTCCCTGTAATACTGGCAGAATGGGTTGTTGTAAGTAAGGCAGCAGCTACTGAACTGTTAGAATGAATTGATTTTTCTCTTATTTTCCTATTATTAATTTTATTGATTTCTACACATCATTATAAGTGCTTTTTCTACTGCCTCCTTTGGGCCTAATATATTTTTTAAATTACTCAAAGTAGAAGCCCAGATTGATTTGAGACTTTGCTTCTGATACATTAAATGGTATAAATAACTACCCCTCTATAGCCGTGTTCAAGTTTTGAGATGTGTACTCATTTTAATTAGCTTAAAAATACTTTATACTCTTTCTTAAGACTTCTCTTTGGCTCTTGAGTTATCTAGAATGGTGTCATTCATGGGGTGCTCTGGTGGCCTAGTGGCAAGAAGCTGCACTGCAATCCTGAAGGTTCATGGTTCTAATCTACCAGATGCTCTGCTGGAGAAGGAGGGGCAACTTCCTCCTGTGCCAGTTGGATCCAATTAGATGGCACATAAGAAGAAAATAAACAAACAAACAAACAAACAAATAAATAAATAATTGTGTCATTCAGTTTCAGATATTGGGAGATTTTTCTGAATATTTTGAGGTTATTTCTACCTTAAATTCATTAGAAAATACTTTTAATAATTTAATCATTGTTCTTTCCCATACAGTTGGAACCAACACATAGTTTACCCTTTAGTGAGTTTTCAGAATCTGTAAACCTCACAGGAGAAGATTGCTCATCTTTCTCCCACAGAGCAACTGGTAAATTCAAACTACCTGCCTTTGGGTTGGCAGTGTGACTCTTACCCACTATGCCACCAGAGCAAAGAGTTGTAAACAAACCAATTGTCCTTCATATTCCTTTAAATTTATTAAGATATCTTTTGTTTCACCAAATTTAATGTAGTATGATAAATTTTTCTTGTTATGTATTTTTTTATATGTAACATATTTCTTTGAATTTAATTGTCTTTTTCCCCTTTTTAAATTTTATTAATTTTAATGAACATTTACAGAAATTTTGGATTTCCATTCATTCATTGTTGCACTATTTTCTCTACCCCCCCAGTTCATTCCTCTCTTTTTTTCCTTTCTTCCCTTGAAAGTCTTTTTTAATTGTCCTATTGCCACATTGCTTATCAAAACTAGTTCTGGTTAATCTCCTTTGTCAGTGTGTCCTTTGCAATTCCCTATCACTCCTTCCTGAGAGAGATTTCACCCTGATTCATAAAGAAAAGGGGAGGGTGTATTCTCTTAGCTACTTCCTGCTGAAAAGGGACACTGTAGGTTTCAGGTTGAAGATCTTCTCTCCCTACTCTAAAGGGCCCCTTTGGCAGTAGGAAACATGTAGACTATTGTGGAGATTGATTTTGGAATTTAGATGCACTGTTAACAATTGTGCTTAGCCATATATGTTCATATCCTTGAAGATGTATCATGGAACTGTTGCAGCCTAGAAGACACATTAAAAGCAATAATAGTCCAAGTAGAGGTTGTAACAGTGGCACAAATCAAGTCACAGAGGGAAGGTAGTTCTTAAAATAAAAGGCTTATTGACTAGCGCTTTGTCTATTATAGTATAAAGGTTAGGAACCACAAGATGTAGATGCTCAACTATGTCATTTATTGTTCTTAAGTCCTGGACCAAATTCCATCTACCACTGGGTTGTTTTACAGCTCGGAAGTCCACGTGCAAGGCAGAGGTGAAGTAAGGAACTGTTTATGAAGTTTTCCGTCAATTCCAACAACTAAGAAATAGTGAGAAGAGTTGGGACCTCAGAAGGCTTTTAGGACCAAACAGTAGGCTCTTGTGTCCAGGAGAAAATTAATATACTTACCAGTAATGTTAATGCTCACCCATGGCTCTTCTGGGAGGATCTAAATCGTTGAAGCATCCTCCTTTGTTTCCAGCTGGGAGCTGGGGCCTGTCAGTCCTGTCAGGCATGAGGACCTGATGTGGGCTGCCCTTGGCCATGTGTCCTTCAGATCCACACTTAAAGCAAGTGAGTGGAAGCTTCCTCTCTACTCCCTTGCCTATCTGTGGCTCTTGTCTGTGACACTGTCTACTGAAGTGGCCCAGCTTTCCACAGTGGAAGCACTTCTGACCTCCTTTATTACCTTTGGGTGGCATTGTTTATGAATAAGACTTCCGTTGTTGTATTACCCAATTATGCACCGAATAAACTCTTTAAACAAAAAAGTTGTTTAATATTTATTGTATTACCCAATTACGCACCAAATAAACTCTTTAAAAAAAGTTGTTTAATATTTGTTGTTGTATTACCCAATTACGCACCGAATGAATAAGACTTCCTTTTCCTGACACAGGACCTAAACTGGCAGCAATAGCTGCCCCAATAATTTTGGCCATTCTCTGGTCTTTTCTCTCTAGATCCCCGTTGTTAAAAGAGGGAAAAATTTAAACAAATAATTTTGAACAATATAATAAGTTTAAGGCTAGAAATATTATCAATATGATCATTTCCAGTCCAGCGATATATGTTCCAGTGCAGTTCCTATTTTCCATAAATGGTTTTGGTAAGAAGAATATTGTAAATGTGGATACAGTTCCACTATTCCTCCTCCATGCTATGATACCGTGTTATTAGCATGAGCAGTTATAAATCCATTGCATACCTTACTCTAACTTAAATTTTTTAAATTTAAATTTTTATTCATCATTAAAAATTTACAGAGACTTTGGATTTTCATTCATTCATTGTTGCACATTTCTCCCCTCACAGCCCTCCCCCCCAGAACACTACCCTCCTGGAAAAGTAAAAGAAAAATTCTTTCATTGTTTTACAATCCCTCCCCCAGGTCCACTCCACCATGTAGTCTTTGCTCTAGACTCCTGTCATGACAAAATTACCTAATCACATATCCCTTTTAAACAGTTTTTTCCCTCATCTGTTTCAGTGCAGTATACATTATTGAACCCATCTTTCTCAGTCTCTCCCCATCCCCAAAGTCAGTCCTCTTTTACAACAGTAGCACCCTGCAGTATTTGTCCTTTTGTGACTGGGCACAGGATATTAACAGGCACCTCACTGAAGACGACATTCAGATGACTAACAAGCACATGAAGAAATGTTCAAAATCCCTAGCTCTAAGAAAGATGCAAATTAAAACTATGAGAGATCTCACCCCAGTCAAAGTAGCAAAATTTAACAGAACAGCTAGCAACAAATGCTGGTGAGGTTGTGGAGAAAGTGGAACCCTTATTCACTGTTGGTGGGAGTGTAAAATGAAGCAGCCACTCTGGAAGGTGGTATGGAGCTGTCTCAAAAAGTTGCAAATAGAGATACCATTTGACCCAGCAATTCCACTACTGGGAATGTATCCCAAAGAGACCATAACTGACATCCAAGCAGATACATGCACACCCATGTTTATCGTGGCTTTGTTCACAATATCAAGGAGTTGGAAACAATCTAAGTGCCCATCAACAATCGAATGGATAGAGAAGCTGTGGCATATTCACACAATGGAATACTACGCTGCATTGAAAAACAAGGAACTCATGCAATATTATTCAAAATGGGTGACTCTGGATGACATTATGCTGACAGCATATTTTCCCAGTGCTATTTGTCCTTTGATTTCCTGACTGCTGGTGCCAAGAGTGTTGATTTTGGAGCCTAGCAAGCTGTAATTGTTAAAAACCTGAGTCTCTTCTCCATCTATCATGATGCTGCCAGTTGGCCCACAGGTGAGAATTTTTGTTTTCTTGCTGTTGAGCGTCAATCCATATTGAAGACTACAGTCCTTGACCTACTGCAGCAAGTGCTTCAGGTCTTCTTTAGTTTCAGCAAGCAAGTTCGTGTCATCTGTATAACGTAGGTTGTTGATGAGTCTTCCTCCAATCCTGATGCCACACTCCTCCTCATAAAGCACTGCTTCCTGAATGCTCTGCTCTTCATATAGATTGAAAAGGTATGGAGACAGGCCACATCCCTGATGTACTCCTTCCTGATTTTGAACCATGCAGTGTTTCCTTGCTCTGTTCTGAGGACTGTTCTGGTCTGAGTCACATCCCTGATATACTCCTTTCCTGATTTTGAACCATGCAGTGTTTCCTTGCTCTGTTCTGTGGACTGCTTCCTGGTCCGAGTATAGATTTCCCATGAGCACAATCAGGTGTTCCCATTCTCCTCAAGGTTAGCCACAGTTTGTTGTGATCCATAAAACAGTCAAATGCCTTTGCATAGTCAACAAAACACAGACATTTCTCTAATAACTCTTTGCTTTCTGCCAAGATCTATCTGACATTGGCAGTAATGTCAGTGCCATGCCCTCTTCTAACCCCAACTTGTATTTCTGTTCGTTCTTTGTCGATGTGGTGTTCCAGATGTTTTTGGATAATTTTCAGCAGGATTTTGCTTGTGTGTGACGTTAGTGTTTGATAAAGTTAAAATTATTGTTCGATAACTTGCACACACTGTTGGGTGACTCTTTTTTGGAATAGGAATTACTGTGGATCTCTTCCAGTCAGTTGGCCAGGTAGTTGTCCTCCAGATTTTTTGGCACAACCTGTTGAGCACATTCAGGCCAGTATCTGTTTTTTGAAATATGTCAATTGGTATTCCATCAATTCCTGGGGCCTTATTTTTTTACCAAGTCCTTCAGAGCAGCCTGCACTTTGTACTTAATCACCATTGTCTCTTGATTGATCATATGTTGTTTCTTGAAATTCTTCTGTGTCAGCCAGTTCTTTTTGGTACAGTGACTCTATATAGTCCTTCCATCTTTTAATGCTTCCTGGATCATTCAGTATTCTGCCCGTAGCATCCTTAAGCATTGCACCTCATGGCTTGAATTTGTTCTTTAGTTCTTTCAGCTTAAGAAATGCTGAGCGAGTTCAGCCATTTTGATTTTCTTACTTCGGGGGAAAATATTTATTTTGCTGTTGTTGAGTGGGATGATTTTGGAATATCAGTTAGCTCTATGTTGGCTAATAGTGTTTCTCAAAAAAAGATACTTGCCAACTTTTTTCCTACTTGTTGTATCAGTTATTGAGAAAGATACAGTTTCCAGATGTAATTATGGATATGTGTATTTCTTTAATTTATGTCCACAATTTTGTACCATGTAGTTTGTTATATTTTGGTGCGACTAGACACAGCAAAAACTTGATTTCAAGTTTCTGCATATACAATTCTATGGCATTGATTACATCTTTGATTTGTGTAGCTGTTCTCATTTTCTTTTTCTTAATTGCCCTCCTTTGTTGACCTAGTGCCTAAGGTTGCACTGCCAAGCAAAGATAAGGGATTTAGATCCACCAGCTGCGAAAGGTAGAGCAATCTTATTGGAAGTTTTCTTTTCTGTGACTTACTTTTCCTTGCATGTCCAAAGTAAGTGAGACGAGACAATTTCCTCATCCTTTCCTGTTTACACTTTCTCCTATTCAGGCTTTTTTTTTTTGGTAGTCCAAAGGATATTCTGTATGTGCTCTTCTCCAGATCACAGCTAAGAGCACCTAAAGTTCCTGTAATAATCCAGGCTGTTGTCAGGTTGATTCCACACCAATCTATTGTTGTCAGGTTGATTCCTACTCATGGTTAGTTAAACTGAACTATTGTTTGGTTTTTAAGATTTCAGGTAATACTTTTTGGTTTAAATGTAAAGATTATAGCAATAGTTTCTGGTTCATCCAGCCTCAGTGACTTGAGGAAGCCTCAATTCTATGAGAATTGTACTTTTTCTTCTCAATTTTCCTCTCTTTATAGAATAATTGATAAAAATACTCAGTAATAATAAGTGAGTACTATTCATTCCTCCTTCTCTCCTGGTGAAGGAGGCAGTATTTTAATGGAGGAAATTAGCCACACATGTTCTTATTCCTGGTTCTTAATCCTTCTTGTGTTGCTCCAGGCAAATAGAGATCATTTGTACCTTGGGTGGCTGCTTGTAACCTTTTAAGAAGCCGGGTGCTATTCCCTAAACTAACAGATAAAATTGAAGCAATAATATATTTGCATATCTGAACAGAAGCAGGATTAGACCTGTTGTCTCATGAAACTATGTCCCTAAACCTCCAAACTAAGAAACTTAATTCTATGAAGTATTTAATTATACATAAGCAGCATCGGCAGCTACTCTTTATTATGTTTTTCTAATACATATTTATTTTTCAACATTTCATTGTGGTTTGAGTAAAAGTTTAATTGTTCTCCTTGATATTAGTTGCAGTCTCTTCAGAGTAACAACAAAGTAACTTCTTCCCTGGGTTTCTTATTTCCATTTGTCCATTCTAGCCCCTTCCTGCCAGCCATTAAGCCTGTCCTTTAATTTTTTTAATTTGAGTTAAAGTTTACTAATCTTACCTGCAACAACAATCTTACCGGTTTTTCATTCAGTCATTCATAATGCATTTTTTAGAACATTAATTAGTTGACTATTATAACTACTTATTTACAGTGTAATCAACTCTTGTATATTGCCTTTTCCTTCAACCAACTTATACTTGTTTATTAATTTTACTCCTTTCTCCCTCCCCTCCTGTCACTGAAAATCACTCAAGAATGTTTTTGTGTGAAACTTTTCCATAGTTTTTTTATAATAGTCCTGTATCATAGCTGGATCTCTGGTAGCTTAGTGGTAAAGAATTGCACTATGGACCCAGAGGTATGCAGTTCATATCTGCCATCTGCTTTGTGGGAGAAAGGTGCTAAATTCCTGCCATGAGAATACTGCCCCTGAAAGCCCACTGGAGGGTCTGTTATCGACCAGGTCTGACCTGATGGTACAGAACAACATACTATATTCGTTCTTTTTTGACTGACTTAGGTCGCTCAGCATAATTTATTTATTTATTTTGCATAATTTATTTTACACTCATCCATTTTGTGCATTGTTTCTTGGATTCTTTTTTTTTTTTTTCAATTTTTTTAAAAATTATTATTTTTGTGTGAGTGTACCGTCAAATCAGATCTGACTGGTACAGGAGGAGATTGTCCCTCCTTCCCCGGCAGAGCATCTGGTGGATTCGAACCG
>NW_006399926.1:4713566-4726673 GCF_000299155.1 Elephantulus edwardii
TTTTGTGTGAGTGTACCGTCAAATCAGATCTGACTGGTACAGGAGGAGATTGTCCCTCCTTCCCCGGCAGAGCATCTGGTGGATTCGAACCGTGTGCCTCTGGGATTGTAGTTGCAGCTCCTTACCACTAGGCCACCAGAGCTTCCCTGGATTCTTATTTTTTAGTTATTGTTGTTTACCTTTGCGTCAAGCATGAATCGTAGCGACCCTATGAACCTGAAGCCCCTCTACAGCTGTCAACATTTATCAAAGTTCATAGAGTTTCCCGAGGCATGTTGTTTAGGAAGTAGATGCCACTCCTGCTTCTTAGTGATGGATAATATTCCCTTGTGTACCATAATTTTTTGATCCATTTATTTCTTGATGGACACTGAGTTTTTTTCCAACTTTTGCTCTTGTAAATAAGTTGCAATAAACGTGAATGTGCACATGTTAGTTTATGTCTAAGGTTTTATTTTTTTTTATTTTCTACTTAATAGTGCAATTGATAGATAATGCTGGTGGCCTAGTGATAAAGAGCTGGGCTCTCAACTCAAAGCCATATGGTTTGAATCTGATAGCTGCTGAGAGTGAGATGCGGAGGCGGGGTGGGGGGTATGGACCCTCTCCTTCTGTGTAATTTACAGCACCATAAACCCGCTGGAGGGTCATCTATGAGTGGGTTCCAACTCCACAGCAACACCAAGTGTAATTGCTAGATGAAATGGTATTTCTATTCCCAACTTTAAGGAAATGCCAAATGACTTTCTGGAGTGGTTATACCATTTTACAGTTCTTCCAGCAGTGTATGGCAATTTCTGTTTCGCCATACCCTTGCCAACTTCTGTTATAGCTATCTTCATGAACTTTACTATTGTTATTCATTGTTGTTTTGATTTGCATCTCTTTAAGTAGCTATTGATCTTAAGTATTTCTTAATGTGTTTGATGCTCATCTGAATATTGCCTTTGGTAGAATTTTTTTGAAGTCCTTTGCACAGTTTGTAATTGGGTTGTTTGTTGTTTTCTTGTTTAGATGTTGGAGTTTTAAAAGAAATTTTAGAGTAGAATCCCTTGTCAGATATCTCAATGCCAAATATTTTTTCCGGTCTGATTTTTTTTTTAAAGTCTTTTCATGCAGATACGGTTTTAATTTTTAGGAGGTCCTAGTCTTTGTTTATCCTCTGTTGATTGTACATTTTCAGTTATAATTGATAGTCTGTGCCATTGAGTTGGTATTCCAAGTTTGCCCCAATTTTTTCTTTGATGATCTTTATAGTTTTAAGTTTTACACCTAAGTCCTTAATCCATCTTGAGTTAGTTTTTTATATGGTGTAATGAGTGGGTCTTGCTTCAGTTTTTTTGCATTTAATTAGCTAGTTTTGCCAACTCCATTTGTAGAAGTTGCTACCTTTTCCCCACTTAAAGGATGTCATGTCTTTCCCAAAGATCAGCAGTTCACGTTGTTATTGTTGTAGTTATGTACAGTTGAGTAGCTTGCAACTCATAGCGACTCTGTGTACAACAGCTGTGAACCCTGCTCTATCCTGTGTCAACCTCACTGTCTCTGATGCACCTATCCCGCATTACCCCAGTCTCTCAATCAATCAGTCATCTCATCGAGGGTCTTTCTTTCTTGCACTGTCCTTCCACCCTTCCAAGCATGATGCCCCTCCAAAGACTGGTTCCTCCTTGCCACATGCCCAAAGTATGTCAGACGAAGCTTTACAACCCTTTTCTTCAAGGAGCAGCCAGGTTTCACCCTCTCTCGGTTGAACCTGTTCTCTTGGCAGTCATGGTATACATGAATACAGTACTCTTCTCCTGCACCACAGCTCAAAGGCATCAATTCTTTCTGTCATGCCGAGTCATTGTCCAGCTGAGTTCTCAGTTCTAGTCCATTGATCTAAGGCCATTTTTTTACAGTATTAAGTCTTTTGATCAATGAGCATGATAGGTTTGTGTTTTTGGTTTTTTTTAGCATGATAGGTTTTTAAATTTTATGTAGGTCTCTCCTAATCTAAGTAATGCCTTGTAATTTACATTTTATTGGTCTTTTGTATTTCTGGTTAGATTTATTCCTAAATATTTCACCTTTTGTATCACTGTTGTAAATGACTTTTCTTTGCTGATGTTGCTTGCTTTCTTTCCTTTGTTATGTCTGTTATTTCTCTTTCTCCAGCAGTTCTGCAGAATTTTGTATAATCCTTGTACCTTGCTGCTTTGCTGAATTGGTCAATTAGATTGAGTGATTTTTCATGCTGAATCTTTGGGATTTTCTGTATAAAGCATCATATCATCTGCACTATGTCAAAGATTTGGATTTGTTGTGCTTTTATTTTCATTTGTGTAAAACTCCCCTCCCCCCAGCCATCCCTCTTATGTAAAATATTAAAGTTTTTTCTCTTATTCCATAGTGTTCAAGCAGGGTGTTATTTACTTCCAGGTAACTTGATTTTCTTTCCTTGATCTCCCTGTTGTTCATTATTTTATAGTATTGTGATCGGAAAAAGATGTTTTGTAGCTTTTTGATGTTTTTTAATTTATTGAGACTTGTTTTGTGACCTAACATGGTTATTCTGGAGAATGTTTTATGTGTGTTGGAGAAGAATATATTTTATACTCTTCTGTGGAGTGTTTATGTCTAAGAGATCCAGTTAGTTGATTAGTTGATTGTTTAAATCTTCTGTGTCTTTTCTTTCTAGTGTGTTCTGCTTTTCAGTTAAAGTGGTATATTGAAGTATCCTTTGTTGTGTATTTTTCTGTTAATATCTGGAAAGTTTATGTATCTTGAAGCCATGTTATTGAGTGACTAGATACTAATTATAGTTATGTCCTTGTTTAGTTTACAGTATTCTTTCTTGTCTCTTATGTTGGTTTTTGACTTGAAGTATATTTCATAAAAAATGAATACTGCCACCCCTCCTTTTTGATTGTTTCTTGATATATTTCCCCCATCTTTTGATTTTTACTCTAGTGTCTCTTGTAGACCCATATTGATGGATTCATGTTTTTTATCCATTCTACTACTATTTTTTTTCCCCTTACACTCACTGTAACTTGGGGTTTCAGTGCGATAATTTTGTGGCATTCTTTTTGTTTTTGTGTTTGGTGGTTATTTTGTTGTTTCTTGTGCTTTTCTGTGCTTAATCTTATGACTTATTTCTTTTAGTGTTTCTAAGTCTTCTGAGGTTTTCTTTTTAATTTTGATGACAAGGTTTATTGATTTTCTTGGAAGTTACCCTTTAAGTTACTATTTTGTTCCCAACTCATTCTTTAAATCTTGACTTCTCTGTTTAGAAGTTCTGTAATGGCATTTCATATTCTCTCTTTTTGCACTGTCGTCGTTGTCGTGATTTACAGACTGATATCTCGGATTCCTTATTTTCAGTGTCATGAACTTATTATATTTTGTGTATTTTTCCGTCAGGGCCAGTTTCTAAATGATGATGTCATGTATGTTTATTTTGGTTTATTGTCTGTTGTTGGTTATAAGTCCAAATAACTTTTTAAAAAAAATTTATTTTTTTTGCATGTACCATCAAATCCCTCTATGAGATGGATTGATTCGGTGACTGGGGTAATTGGGATGGATGTGTCAGAGGCAGTGCGGTTGGCACAGGATAGAGCAGGGTTTAGGGCTGTTGTGCATAGGGTCCCTATGAGTCACAAACGACTCAACAGCGCATAACAACAACAACAGCCATCAAATCGAATCTCACTAATAGACAGGAGGAGATTGCCCTTTCTTCTCCAGCAGAGCATCTGGTGGACTCACACTGCATACCTCTGGGATGACAGTGCAGCTTCTTACTACTAGGCCATGAGAGCTCCCTCAAATAACTTTTTTTAAATTGAGATTTTAATGAAAGTGTATAGAGAACTTTGATTTGCATTCTTTAATTGTTGTACATTTTCCTCCCTGCCCACCCCTCTCCATCAGTTTACTTTTCTCTTTGAAAAGAAAAAAAAAATTCTTTCTTTGTTATGCAGTCCCCTACCCCCAGTCCACTTTACTGTGTAGCTTTTATACTGGACTCTTGTCATGCAAATAATACCTAATCATATATTCCTTTTAAATAATTCTCTCCCTCATCTGTGTCAATGCAGTGTACATTTTACAACAGTGGCATTATGCAGTATTTGTCCTTTTGTGACTGAGATAGTTCACTCAGCATAATATCCTCCAGGGTCATACATTTTGAATAATATTTCATGAGTTCCTTGTTTTTCAGTGCAGCATAGTATTCCATTGTGTGAATATACCACAGCTTCTCTAGTCATTCATTTGTTGGTGGGCACTTAGGTTGTTTCCAGCTGCTTGCTTTTGTGAACAAAGCTGCGATAAACATGGGTGTGCATGTATCTGCTTGGGTGGCAGTTATTGTCCCTGTAGAGTATATTCTCAGTAGTGGAATTGCTGGGTCAAATGGTATTTCCATTTGCAACTTTTTGAGAAAGTGCCATACTGCCTTCCATAGTGGCTGCACCATTTTATACTCCCACCAACAGTGAATAAGGGTTCCGGTTTCTCCACAACCTCACCAGCATTTGTTGTTTGCTGTTCTGTTAAAATTTGCTATTCTTACTGGGGTGAGATGATATCTCATAGTTGTTTTGATTTGCATCTCTCTTAGAGCTAGTGATTTTGAACATTTCTTCATGTGCTTGTTGGCCATCTGAATGTCTTCTTTGGTGAAGCCTTTGCTCATATCCTGTGCCCATTTTTCAATTGAGTTGTTTACCTTTATCTTGTAGTATCTTATAAATTCTAGATATAAGTCCCATATCTGACATGTCATTACTAAATACTTTCCCCCAGTCTGTGGCTTCCCTTTTTACATGGTTGGAGAAGTTTTTGGATGTGCATAGGGATTTGATTCCTAGAAGGTCCCATTCCTCTATTTTATCCTCTCCTGATGATAGATTTTTCAGGATGCTTGGAAGACTGTTGATGTTGTGGATTAGGATGTCTAGAGTTCTTCCAAGCTTTTTTTAAAAATGAAATTTATAGTCCTTGGTTTTAGTCCTAGGTCCATGGTCCACCTTGAGTTGGGTTTTTCGTATGGAGTGAGGTGTGGATCTTGCTTGAGTTTTCTGCAGGTAGTTTTCCAATTTTACCAACACCATTTGTTAAAGAGTTTGTTTTTCAGTGCTGCATAATATTCCATCATGTGAATACACCACAGCTTTTCTATCCATTCATTTGTTAATGGGCCAAATAACTTTTAATATAACTTTCAGTATATGTCTGGTTTTCACAAATTCTCCTAGTGTCTGTTTATCTGGGAATGTCTTAATTTCATCCTCATATTTGATGTACAGTTTTCCCAGATACTGAATTCTCAGTTGGCAGTATATCTTTCTTTTTCATTGATATTCTATCTATATTATCTTACTGCCTTTTTGTTTGATAATTTCTGTTGAGAAATCAGTTTACTATTTTTTTCATTCCATTTATGTACACTTTGTTTTATAACATTGTATTTACAATATTTGATTAACATTTTTAGAACATTAGATTAATTATATTATCTGATACCATAGCATATATCTAGATATTGTGTATTGCCTTTTCCTTTACCCATTTTCTTTTTTTTCTCTTTTCCTCTGTTAACTATCAAAACTTCTTGTAAATCTTTAGTTTCTTTATAATAATTGTTTAGAAGAATGAGCAGTCTCCTTCTGTGCAATTAACCACTTCTGAACACTCCCAAGAGAGTCAGCTAGAGTTGGTTCCAACTCTCTGGTACACAACCACCACTAGAAAAATCTTTTGTGACTTATTTTGCTTAGCATTTTATCCACTACATGCATTTATAGTATGCTATGTTTGATGCACTTTGTTGGTATGGTGTTATGGATATCTTTGTTCCATTTATTTTCTATGCTGAGTTCATCTTGCTTACAGCTTTTCTCATCATTACCTTCACTCTTGTTGTTTGTTTCTAAGTTTTTTTAAATTTGATGACTTTTTAAAAAATTTTTTAATTTATTTTTTTTAAATTTCAATGAACATCTACAGAGATTTTGGAATTCCATTCATTCATTGTTGCACTTTTCTCCCCGCCCACCACACCCCCACCCCGATGACATTTTTTGACAGTTACCCTGTTAGTTACTATTTTATTCCCAAGTCTTAACAGTTTACTTTATCTTGAAATATTTTAAAATTTTTCTCGATTTGAAAGTCCTGGAACTATAGTTTTCTTCTTTTTGCTTTGCAGATGTCCTTATTTGTAGATTGATATGTCTTTATAGTTTTTATAGTTAGTCTAGTATTTTTTTTGTTTTTTGTTATTTCTGTGTCAGTGTTGGTTTCTGAATGATGTTGTTAGAGCTTAGTCTGATTGATTGTCCTATGTAGGTAACTTCATATTTACATTGTTGCTTTCAGTACTCTTTGTCTTTAGTTTCAGAAAATTTGATAGTTGTGTCTTGGTGCTTTTCTTCTGAGGTCTGTCCTGCTTGAGTTTTGCTCAGCTTTTTTTTTTTAAATAATTTTTTATTTTATATTAGTTTGCTGACAAAGTTCATATATATATGAAAGTTCATATAGTTTCACATTATCATTCACATTGTTTCATACAATCATTCTCATTTGTTATATTTTATAAAATTAATTAACATTGAACTATGCTCACCATTGCCCTGTCCTTCCAGAGCCCTACTGGATCTTTCCCATTTCTTTTACTCCCCCCTCTCTCCACCCATCAAATAGTTCAAGCCTATGATTACTCGCCTGCCTATCCTCATCTCTCTGCTCCCAACCTCCCCCTCTTGGATACTTACACACATTTTACTAGTTATCTTCCTATTTTTACAGTGATGATCTTATACAGTATTTGTCCTTATGAGACTGAGTTCACACAGCATAAAGCTTTCCAGTCGCTCCCAAGTTATGTAGTAATTTTTACAAGTCATTGCTCCTGAGTGCTTGTACCACAGTTTCCATTTCAGCTGTGGTTGGACATTTGGGCTGTTTCCATGTTCTTGTGATGGTGAATAACATTGCTATTAACATTGGTATACAAATCTCCACTTACGCCTCAGTTCTAATTTTCTTTTTTAAAAAATATATTTAAATTATTTCAGTACAAATTTACAGAAACTTTGGATTTCCATTCATTCATTGTTGCACTTTTCTCCCCTCCCAACCCTCCCCCCTGTATCCTCTTGGAAAAGTAAAAGAAAAATTCTTTCATTGTTTTACAAACCCTCCCCCAGGTCCACTCCACCATGTAGCTTTCGCTCTAGACTCCTGTCATGACAAAAATACCTTATCACATATCGTATCCCTTTTAAACAGTTTTTTCCCTCATCTGTTTCAATGCAGTATACATTGTTGTACCCTTGCTCAGTTTCTTGAATGCATATTTTCAGAGTTTTAATAATATTCAGCCAATGTTCAATAATTTTGTATGTGTATGTATAGTGTGTTTTCCTGATCTGGAGTTCCAATCACATGGAAGTTATTCTTGATGTTATCTCACAGGATTGTTACGCTTTCTTTATTTTTCTTTTTTTCAGATTGTTTCACTGATAGAATATTGCAGGTTTTGTCCTTCATCTCTCTAAACCTATATTCTATTTCTTCAGTTTGTCTTTTTTTTTTTTCTAATGTATAAAGGTATTTGTGAAATGTTATTTTTAATATTCTGTATGCTGGTTTGCTATTTTTTTAATACTACTTCCAGTTTTTCATTTATTGTATCTATTTCTGAGTTTTCAATATTGTTTTAGAGTTTGTGTCTGGTTTCTGTGAACTCTTTCTCAATCAAATAGAGACATTTAGCTATATTTTTGAATTCTTTATCATGAAGTTCCAATAGGAAACATTTTTCTAAATCTGTATTTTGGTCATCTTTTGTTCCCTCGTGTTCTTTTCTTCTGACTGCCATTGTGGTGGTTGTCTTTGTATTATTTTGTTTTGATATATCTCATTAAGTGTGTTATGTGGCTTGCTAATTTGGTAGTGCTTAGTATTTTACCTACTGTCTTCTGGTGGATGTGATAGAGGATGGTAGTATGTGTGTTTTCCTTTAGTCACTGTTGGTATATAGCAGTAAAGGGCAGTGTGGGTTGCAGTCTTTCACCAGTGGAGCAAGAATCAGTCTATTCTTTCCCTGAGTGTGAAGTAGCATGTGAATGTATGACTGGATACCTGGATATGGTTGTGCTTTGTTGTCAGATGGAACAAAGAGAAAGAGAAGAGGAAAACAACAACAACAACAACCACCACCCGACAAACAGACACCCAAAACCAAAATTGGCTAGTAAAAGAAAATGGGGGGGGGGAGGAACCAACAGAAAAAAACACAAACAAACCAAACACCCAAAGCTCAGAGGCTTATAAAAGGAAGAAGAATCAGAAAGCTAAAAGAGAAAAAAGAAAAAGATCAACAATGGATGAATGAATAAGTTGGAGAGCTAAGAAATTGGAAACTATGAAAGGGAAAATAAAACCAAGCTCCAAACCCCCAGGAGAGCCCAAAAGTATAAAACACACAAGCAAATAAAAATCTGAAAAGCTATGATAAATAAAAATGAGAAAGAAGAAAGGAGATACTTTAAAGGGAGGTGGACTGGATTACCTGATTGATGCTCTAGTCAAGTGCTTTGGTAGGTGAAGGCAAGATATCTGGCCATGGACAGTATGTGTCTGTCAGTCCAGTGGAATAATAGAGCTGAGATGTCCAGTTCTGGTGTTGTTATGTGCAGTCGAGTCTCTTGTGACTGATAGTGACCCTCAGTACAATAGCCTTGAAACCTGCTCTATCCTGTGCCAACTTTACTGTCTGTGACACATCTACCTTCATTACTCCAGTCACTAAATCAATCCATCTCATCGATAGTCTTCCTCTTTTTCTCTGTTCCTCCACCCTTCCAAGCATGATGTCCTTCTCCAGGGACTGGTCCCTCCTTGAAACATGCCCAGAGTATGTCCCATGAAGCTTCAGAACACCTGACTCCACAGAGCAGTCTAGTTTTACCCTTTCCAGGACAAACCTGCTTGTTCTCCTGGCAGTCCATGGTATATTCAGTACTCTTCTCTAGCACCACAGCTCAAGGGCATCAGTTCTTCTTCTCTCAACACTAGTGATTATCCAGCTCTCTGACGCATAGCAAACAATTGAGAAGAGTATGGCCTATATCAGGCTAACCTTAGTCTCCAGACTGATATCATTGCTCTTCAGTACTTGGTAGAGGTCCCTGACAGCAGACTTTCCCACTGCATTTCATCTCTTGATTTCCTGGCTCTTGGTACCAAGAGTGTTGATTGTGGAGCCAGCAAACTAAAGCTGTTAATAATCTCAGTCTCTTCACCATCTATCATGATGCTTCCATTTGGCAAAGTGAGAATCTTTTGTTTTCTTGATGTTGAGCTTCAGTCCATATTTAAGGCTGCAGTCCCTGACTTTCTGCAGCAAGTGCTTGAGGTCCTCATCAGTTTCAGAAAGCAGGGTTATGCTATCTGCATAATACAGATTGTTGATGAGTCTTCCTCCAATCCTGATGCCACATTCCTCCTTAATAGTGCCCAGCCTCCCAGATGATCTGTTCTGCATATAGATTGAAAAGGTGTGGAGAGAGGATGTATCCCTAGTGTGCACCCCTCCTGATTTTGCACTGTGCAGTGTTTCCTTGCTCTGTTCTGACAACTGCCTCCTGTTCCAAGTATAGGTTTCACATTAGCACGATCCAGTGTTTTGGGATTCCCATTCAGTTCAAAGTCAACCACAGTTTGTTGTGATCCACACAGTCAAATGCCTTTGTTTGTTTGTTTTTTTTTTAAATTTCATTATTTTTGTGTGTACCGTCAAATCAGATCTGACTGGTGGTACAGGAGGAGATTGTTCCTCCTTCTCCAGCAGAGCATCTGGTGGATTCAAACCGTGCACCTCTGAGATTGCAGTGCAACTTCTTGCCACTAGGCCACCAGAGCTCGCCTCAAACACCTTTGTATAGTCAACCCTCTCCTGGGGAGCCATCGTCTTGCATCAGCACCATGGTACAAATGGAAGAGAAGAGGCAGTAAGTTACAAGAAGCCAATCCTTGAACAGAAGTTCCATCTGAAATAAGAGACCTTCCCTGGTACTAGTACCTGGTTACTGGACTTAGAGTATCACAAACGCAAGAGATACTGGTCACAGCATAAGAAACTTGCAGCAGTGTGTGAGGTATTTGGAATCACGAAAGCCCAGACAGCTAGAGACTTAAGCCAGCATATCAAGTGTTAGATAAGGGGAGAGAGGTGTTAAATTGTTAGACGGCAGTGGAAGGGGATGCTGGTGGTCTAGGGAAGGGGGAAGGTCAAGACACATGTAAAGTGGAGAGTAGCAACACTGAACCTATTGGTTACCTCTATAATTGGGAAGATGTCTTTCATCTGCTCCTTTCTGTAAAATGCTTATCTGTCAGATACTATTCTAAATCTGTGCACTCAAATTAAGACAGACTAGGAAGAATGATTGACCATCCACTTCCGAAATAACAGGCCTTCGAAAACCCTATGTACAGTAGAGCACCCTTAGATTAGCAGACATGGCAACTGCAACTGAGACCTCAAATATGGAAATACAAAGGAGGAACAGTTGTAAGCAGACACTAATGATTGGAATGTGGAATTGGAGAAGCATGACTATAGGAAAATTGGACATTGTTAAGAAAGAATTGGAACGCATAAATATTGACATACTAGGTATTGGTAAATTGAGATGGCTTGACATGGGACATTTTGAATCAGATGATCATATGATCTTCTATACTGGAGATGAAAAGGTGAGAAAAAATGAGGTTGCTTTCATAATTTAAACTCATTTCTAGATCCATCTTGAAATACATTGTGATGAGTGACAGGCTAATATCCGTATGCATACAGGGAAGTCCAGTGAATACCACTTGAAATGAGATGTCCAGTCAGTAACATTAAAGTTTCTTCTTGTCTCAGATAGTCGAGTCCCAAATGAGAGCCTCATATCTTCCTGTCTGAGAGTGTTGGGGGATAGGGCACCTAACCTGGAACAGAGATTCTACTGGCCTCAAAGGAGACAGATGAGGGTAGTCTGCCTGGATGGAGACACTGTATTTACTAGTAAAGGCATGGGGGCAGGCTGGGTACCTAGTCAGAGATTGCTTGTGTGAAGAGATAGATAATCACTGCTAGAGTAAAATGTCTTAAGATTCACAGCAATTACAAATACATAGGTAGAAATAATCTCTACCAAACTTTAGACATTATCATGTTTGTACTTTTTATATGCCATCCCAAAGCTGTTGAGCTTGTATGTTAGAAAGTATTTTTAGATTAAAAATATTTTTTATCAAGGGGAGCTCTTGTGACCTAGTGGCAAGAAGCTGCACTGCAATCCCAGAGGCTCATGGTTCAAATCCACCAGACGCTTTGCCAGGGAAGGAGGGACAATCTCCTCCTGTACCAGTCAGCTCTGATTTGATGGTACACACACACAAAAATAATAAAAATTTAAAAAAAATCTTTTTTTTATCAGCACTGTTACTGGTTTGTAAATGTAAGAATTTTGTACTGGGTTGGTTTGGGTTCTTAAAAACTATTTATTTTACTCTTGTGTAAATGCCTTTCTTTTCTTTTTTTAAAATTTTATTTTTATTTTTATTATTTGTGTGTGTGTGTGTACTGTCAAATCAGATCTGACTGGTACAGGAGGAGATGGTTCCTCCTTCTCCAGCAAAGCATCTGGTGGATTTGAACCGCACACCTCTGGGATTGCAGTGCAGCTTCTTGCCACTAGGCCACCAGAGCTCGCTGTAAATGCCTTTCTTTTTGCCATCATGTTGTGCTAGCCTCCTCTGTATTGTATATTGCCTTTTTCTTCTCCCAAGTTAATCTGTACATATCATATCTCCTCTTAATGATTTTCCCCTCTCCCCTCTCTGTTTCTGGTAACTGTCAAAGAATGTTTCTGGGTGTAAACCTTTTCTTGACACATTTTGTAGTGGAAATCTCATCATATAGTATTTTTTCCATTTATGATTAACAGCTGCTTTTTATTTTGTTGTAAATAAAATCTGTTATGTGGCATTTACTAATTTAATTTTTACAGGTATACAATTTATTAACATACATTAATCGAGTGTGCAACCTTTACCCCTTAAGTATGATTCTCATCACTATAAACAAAAACTCAGTGTTCGTAAACAGTTAAAACCTCCCTTCTCTTCTCAGCAACAAATCTGACTGACTTGGATAAAATAGCTGATGTTTATTTTTGTTATGTGCTGTTGAGTCTCTTGTGATTCATAGTGACCCTGTGTACAAGAGCCCTAAATTCTGCTCTATCCTGTGCCAGCCTCACTGTCTCCGATGCACTTACTCCCACCACACCAATCACTGAATTGATCCGTCTCATCGAGGTTCTTCCTCTCTTGCGCTGTCCCTCCACTCTCCCAAACATCATGTCCCTCTCTAAGGAGAGGTCCCTCCTTGCAACATGCCCAAAGTATGTGAGAAAAAACTTCAGAATCCTTGACTCCAAGGAGCAGCCTGGCTTCACCCTCTCCAGGACAAACCTGTTTGTTCTCCTAGCAGTCCATGGTATATCCAACACACTTCTCCAGCACCACAGCTCAAAGGCAGCAATTCTCTGTCATCCCTAGTCACTGTCCAGCTCACTGATTTTTTTTATTCCATCTAGTCACTGTGTTTTCTTTATGATGCAAAGTATTCTAGATCTCTTTGCTCTTTTTTTAAAAATTTTAATAATTTTTTTTGTGGTTTTAATATTGTTTATTAGCACAGTAACAAAAAAAATTTTAATAATTTTAATTAACATTTACAGAGATTTTGGATTTCCATTCATTCGTTGCTGCACTTCTCTCCCTGCCTGCCCCCCCCCAAGTTCACTCCTCTCTTTGAAAAGTAAAAGAAACACTCCCTCCCTGGTACACAATCCCCCCCGCACCCCTCCCACTGCCCCCAGTACATTCCACTATGTAACCTCAATTGTGGACTCTTGTGATCTCTTTACTCTTTTTTTTTTTTAAATTTTTTTTTATTGGGAAAAACATATTGGGGGTACAAGGAGGTGAGGGTTGGGGGCAGAAGGGTGAGGATGGGCCAGGATGCAGTTGCAGAGCTGCACAGTTTGG
>NW_006399926.1:4727263-4753448 GCF_000299155.1 Elephantulus edwardii
GACTCTCACCAGTGGCTATGGATGAAGTCACAGGCGATTTTCAGCCAGCGCTGGATCTCTTTACTCTTATAAGTAAATGATTTGTTATAGTTGGAACTGTACTTTATATTTTATGTATAAAAATGTGTCCAAATTAAAATACAGTGTATTAAAACGAAAATATATAGTTGTTTCACATCTACTTAGTTTTAAATGACCATCACACATTGCCAATGTCATTAGTTACTTTTCTATTTTTTTAGTTTGTTTTTACGTATACAATCACATAAGAATATACTCTAAGTTTTCTTCATATACAGTGGCTAATGTACTTTTCCTCACTCTGCTCTCTCTTTCACTTAATTTATCTTTAACAAACAAACAAAAAACCCAAAGCCCTATCTTAAGAGAGTTTACTCATTATTTTAATGGGAAATTTAGGTTGAAAATCTCTTCTTGGTTATTAGAACTTTGGAAAGACTATTTGGGCTATAGTAACATCTGTCCGTTTTGCTCTTTAATTATTTTCATTGCTATTCTATTTCTCTTAAGTTGGCATTGAACATACTTTGAGTTCTAATAAGTTAATGATTCTTATTTCATGAAGTCTATAATGTAATTTCAACTATACCCTTAAATCCCATACATAGTATGTTAGAGAATCCAAGATACTAATGAGTGATAATGGACTTACTAGTTTCTGGAGTTTAGACTTCAGATTTTTTCCCCCATCCTAGACTGAGGTGGTGAATACATGACGGTTACTTGGATAACAAAAGTTTTAATTTCTTCTTCTGCCACCTGTCAAGCTCTGTAAATGAAAGTTATCATTCATATATTTGTTATGTACTTACATTAGTTTGTTATATGTTGGACTGAGAACCAGAAAAGGTCAGCATTTCAAACCACTAGCTACTCTGATAAAAAGATTGAGGGTCTGTTTGTGCTTTATTGACTGTGCAGAGACATTTGACTCTCTGTATATTGTAATAAACTGTGGCTAACTTTGAAAAGAATAGGGATCCCAGAACACTTAATTGTGGTCATGTGAAACTTATACCTAGTAATAGAGGCTCTTCCCTGAACACAGCAAGGGAATACCCCAGGGTTTAAATCAGAAAAGGTGTTCCTTTGGCTGTATCCTTTCTCCATACCTATCTGTATGCTGACCACATAATTTGAGAAGCTGGACTATGAAAAACAGTGTGGTACCAGGATGGAAGGAAGACTAATGACCCTGCATTATTCATACGACAAAATCTTGCTTGCTGAAAAGTGAGGAGGACTTGAACTGCTTGCTGCAGAATATCAAAGACTACACCCTAATATATGGGTTACATTTCCACTTCGAGAAAACAAAAATCCTCACCATTGGGCCATGGGCAACATCATGAGAGGTGGAGAAAAGGCTGAAAGTACCGACAATTTCATGTTACTTCGATCTACAATCAACACACTTGGTACCAGCAGTTAGGAGATCAAGACATGTATTAAAAAAGTTTGCATTCAGACACCTCTCCAAATTACTGAGAAGCAGTAATGTCAGATTGAGGACTGGGGTGCACCTGATTCAGGTCATAGTCTTTTCAAACACTTGATATGTGTCTGAGAGCTGGACAATGAACAAGGATGACAGAAGAGTTGATGCCTTTGAGTTACGGTATTGCAGAAAAGTATGAAATATTTTATAGACTACGAAAAGAAACAGATAATGTCTGTTTGGAGATAGTAAAGCCAGAGTCCTTCTTGGAAGAAAAGATACCAAAGATTTGTCTCACGCGCCTTGGACATGTTGCCAGGACACGCTCTTGGAGAGGGATTTGCTTGAAAAGGTTAAGAGTCCCCACCAGATGCTGTGCTGGAGAAGGAGGGACAGTCTCCTCCTGTATCAGTCAGATCTGATTTGACGGTACACACACAAAATGAAAAAAAAAAAAAAAAAGAAAAGAAAAAGAATGGTTAACATGTTGCTGCAAATGATGGCAAACATTTCTAAGCACGCCTGTCAATTTTAAAAGTGTGTGGGAACGTGTTAAGGGCCACAGCAGAGATCCTTGTTGAGTTGGATTGACATAGTGATTGATGTAATGAGCTCAGGTGTGATGAAGATGGCACAGGATAGGCCAGGGTTCAGATCTGTTGTTCATAGGATTGCTATGAGTCTTGCTTGACTTGATGGTACCTAACAACAGCATCATGAATTGAATTGACTTGGTGGCAGACATTAGGTTTGTGGGTTTTTGGATTTTTTAAATTTTTTTATTGTGCTATCTAAAAGACATATATTTTCTGGAGTACATAAAAATAAAATTTTATAATTGCCTCCCTTAGGATGATTTACCCCGTGGACAGAAAAAAGTAACTGCAGTATAAATATATAATGTGTTTACAAATGAAATAATTTTAATATTAAAGTAGGAACTGTTGTTGTTGTTATGTGCCGTCGAGTCGTTTGCGACTCATAGCGACCCTATGTACCACAGCCCTAAACCCTGCTCTATCCTGTGCCAATCTCATTGCCTCTGACACACCCATCCCGAGTACCCCAGTCACTGAATCAATCCACCTCATAGAGGGTCTTCTCCTCCTGCGCTGTCCCTCTACTCTACCCAGCGTGATGTCCCTCTCTGAAGACCTGTGTCTCCTTACAACATGTCCAAAGTATGTCAGACGAAGCCCCAGAATCCTTGCCTCCAAGGAGCAGCCTGGTTTACTTCTCTCTACGATGAATCTGTTTGTTTTCTTGGCAGTCCATGGTACATTCAATACTCTTCTCCAACACCACAGCTCAAAGGCGTCAATTCTCCTTCTATCCTCCCTAGTCATTGTCCAACTCTCTGATGCATAACAAGTGATTGCAAAAACCATGGCCTGTATCAGGCGGACCTTAGTCTCCAGAGAGACACTGTTGCTCTTCAGTATTTTGGAGAGGTCCCTAACTGCAGACTTTCCCATCGCAATACGTTTTTTGATTTCCTGGCTACTAGTGCCAAGAGTGTTGACCGTGGAGCCGAGCAAACTGAAGGTAGAAACTTTATAAATCATGGATTTTTCATTTATATATGTTTTGTTTTATAACATTATACAAGATGTTTTATGACATTCAATAATAAAACAACCACCTAAGTTGGAATGGACTGGAGAGCATTATGCTAAGTGAACTAAATCCCATAAAGACAAATACTGTATAAAGCCATTATTGTAGAACGTGTGTGAGGATCCAAGGGGTGAGGGTGGGAGCAGTGTGGAGAGGGTTAATCATAGGGCTGCACAATTTGATGGGTGGATGGAACGGTGGGTAAAGGAAATGGGAAAGATCTAGTGTGAAAAACAATGTATACAAACTTTGTAAGTTGTTGTTGTTTTTGTGTGCTGTTGATATACAAACTTTGTAAGTTGTTGTTGTTTTAGTGTGCTGCTGAGTTGCCTGTGACTCATAGCAACCCTATGTACAACAGCCCTAAACCCTGCTCTATCCTGTGCCAATCTCATTGTCTCCAACACAACTACCCCAATTACCCCAGTCACTGACTCAGTCCACCTCATAGAGGGTCGTCTTCTCCTGCACTATCCCTCCACCCTCCCAAGCACGACATCCTTCTCCAAGGACTAGTCTGTCTTTGCTACATGTCCAAAGTATGTCAGATGAAGTTTCAGAATACTTGCCTCCAAGGAGCAGCCTGGTTTAACCCTCCCCTGGATAAAACTGTTCATTTTCTTAGCAGTCGTGGTATATTCAATACCTTTCTCCAACACCACAGCTCAAAGGCATCAATTCTCCTTCTATCCTCCCTAGTCATTGTCCAGCTCTCTGACGCATAGCAAGTGATTGCAAAGACTATGGCCTGTATCAGGTGCACCTTAGTCTCCAGAATGACACCATTGCTCTTCAGTACTTTGGAGAGGTCCCTAACAGCAGACTTTCCCGTCACAATACATCTTTTCCTTTCCTGAGTGTTGACTTGTGGAGCCAGGCAAACTAAAGCTGTTAACAATCTCAATCTCTTCACCATCCATCTTGATGCTGCCAATTGGCCCAGTGGTGAGAATCTTTGTCTTCTTCATATTGATCTCAGTTTGTATTAAAGGCTGCAGTCCTTGACCTCTGCAACAAGCACTTCAGGTCCTCCTCAGTTTCAGCCAGCAGGGTTGTGTCATTTGCATAACGCAGATTGTTGATGAATCTTCCACTAATCCTGATACCTCACTTCCCATACAGCCCAACCTCCCAGATAATCTGTTCTACATATAAGTTGAAAAGGTATGTAGATAGGACACATTCCTGGCGTCCTCTTCTCAGTTTTGAACCGTGTAGTGCTTCCTTGCTCTTTTCTGACAACTGCCTCCTTGCCCAAGTATAGGTTTCACATTAGCATGATCAAGTGTTTTGGGATTCCCGTTCTTCTCAGAGTCAGTCACAGTTTGTTGTGATCCACACAGTCAAAGATGTTTGCGTTATCAATGAAACACAGCTAGACATTCCTCTGGTACTTCCTGCTTTCAGACAAGATCCATCTAACATTAGCTAGAATATCCCTAGTACCATGACCCCTTCTTAAACCTAGCTTACACTTCTGGCAGTTCTCTGTTGATATGGTATTCCAGTTGTTTTTGGGTAATCTTCAGCAGAATCCTGCCTTTTTGTGATATCATTGATACTGTTCAATAATTTCCACAGACTGTTGGATCTCCTTTCTTTGAAATGGGAAAAAATATAGATCTCTTCCAGTCAGTTGGACAAGTGGTTGTCCTCCAGATTTCTTGAAACAACTTGGTGAGCACATCTAGGGCAGCATCTGTTAGCTGAAATACGTCAATTGTTAAACCATCATTCCTGGGGCTTTATTTTTTCCCAGTTCCTTCAAAGCCGCTTTAACTTCTTCCTTCATCACTGTTTTAACTGGCATGGGGCATTTTGAGTCTGACAATCATATGATTTATTACTCCGGAAATGAAAATGTGAAGAAAAATGGGGTTGCTTTCTTAATTAAAAATATTATTTCTAGATGTGTCTTGAAATACAGTATTGTGAACAACAGGATAATATCCATATGCATACAAGGAAGTCCAGTGAATACCACTATCATTCAGATATATGCACCAAGAACCAGAGCCAAAGAAGTGGCAATAGATGATTTCTACCAACTTTTACAGTTAGAGATCCATCAAACATGCAGTCAAGATGCATTAATAATATGCATTCAAGATGCTTTAATAATAATGAGTGACTGGATTGCAAAAGTTGGGAACAAAAAAGAAGGATCAGTAGTTGGGAAACACTTGGTGACAGAAATGAAGCTGGGGATAGAATGATTGAGTTTTGCATAATTAACGACTTAGTGCAAATATGTTTTATAAGAAACATAAATGGTGCTCTCGTGGCCTACTGGCAAGAAGCTGCACTGCAATCCCAGAGGTATGCATTTCGAATCCACCACATGCTCTGCTGAAGAAGGAGAGGCAATTTCCTCCTGTACCAGTCAGATCCAATTTGATGGTACACACAAAATAAGAAATAAAAAAATAAAAATAACAAATGTGGGTTATACACATGGATTTCACCTGATGGTATGCATAACAATCAGATTGATTACATCTATTGAAAGAACTGGAAAAGCTCAGTAGCTGTGAAAACTAGGCCAGGAGCTGATTATGGAACAGACCACCAACTACTCATATACAAGTTCAAGCTGAAGCTAAGGAAAAGTAAATCAAATCCACGGGAACCAAAATAGGACCTTGAGTTTATCCCACATGAATTTCAGAACCATCTTAGGTACAGGTTTTGAGGCCGTGAACACTTTGTTAGTAAGCCAGTTGTTGTTGTTGTTGTTGTTATGTGCCATCGAGTCGCTTGCGACTCATAGCGACCCTACGTACAACAGCCCTACACTCTGTCTTGTGCCAGTCGCACCGTCTCCGATACACCCATCCCGATTACCCCAGTCACTGAATCAATCCACCTCATAGGGGGCCTTCCCCTTCTGCGCTGTTCCTCCACCCTACCAAGTATGATGTCCCTCTCCAAGGACCTGTCCCTCCTTGCAACATGTCCAGAGTATGTTAGATGGAGCCTTAGAATCCTTGCCTCCAAGGAGCAGCCTGGTTTGACCCTTTCCAGGATGAGTCTGTTTGTTTTCCTAGCAGTCGATGGTACCCTCAATACTCTTCTCCAGCACCACAGCTCAAAGGCATCAATTCTCCTTCTATCCTCCTTAGTCATTGTCCAACTCTCTGATGCATAACAAGTGATAGCAAAGACCATGGCCTATATCAGATGCACCTTAGTCTCCAGAGAGACACCATTGCTCTTTAGTACTTTGGAGAGGTCCCTAACAGCAGACTTTCCCATTGCAATACGTCTTCTAATTTCCTGGCTACTGGTGCCGAGAGTGTTGACTGTGGAGCCAAGCAAACTAAAGCTGTGTACAATCTCAATCTCTTCACCATCCATCCTGATGCTGCCAATTGGCCCAGTGGTGAGAATCTTTGTCTTCTTGACATTGAACCTCAATCCATATTGTAGGCTGCAGTCCTTGACCCTCTGCAGCAGGTGCTTCAGGTCCTCCTCAGTTTCAGCAAGCAGGGTTGTATCATCTGCATATCGCAGATTGTTGATAGATCTTCCACCAATCTTGACCCCACATTTCTCCTCATAGAGCCCAGCCTCCCAGATAATCTCTTCGGCATACAGGTTGAAAAGGTATGGAGACAGGACATATCCCTGGCGTATGCCCTTCCCAATTTTGAACCATGCAGTGTTTCCTTGCTTTGTTCTGATGCCAGTATAAAATAAAAAAATTTATTTAAAAAAAAGAATAAAACAAGAACACTGCCATTTTTAAAATCAGAAAAGGTGTTCACAAGGGTTGTGTATTCTCCTGCATACCTATTCAGTCCATATATTGGATAAATTACTTGAGAAGCTTAACTATACAGTGAAGAATGTTTCATCAGGATTGGAGGAAACTCATCAACAAGCTGCATTATGTGGATGACACATCTGTGCTTGCAGAGAGTAGAGAATACTTGAAGGACTTTATGAAGACATTCAAAGACTACATACAACTTTGTATTCTTTGTATGAATTACATCTCAACATCAAGAAAACAAAAATCTTCACCATTAGACCAGTCATCATGATAGATGGAGAAAAAAAATTGACGATGTTAGTGACTTACTTGGATCCACAGTCAACATCTATGGTATCAGCAATCATGAAATCAAAAGACATGTTGGTTGCATTGGGAAAATGTGCTGTCAGTGAACTCTCCAAAATGCTCAAGATCAAGGATATCCATTTAAAGACTAACATGCGCCTGATCCAAGCCATGATTCTTTTCAGTTGCATTCTGTAAATCTGAAAATTGAATAAGGATGACAGAAGAATCTGTTTTTTCAATTGTAGTGCTGACAAAGAGTATGGACTAGCCCATGGACTGCCAGAAAGAACCAGCAAATCTCTCTTGGAGGAAGTGCATCTAAGTTTCTCCTTAGAAGCAAGGATGATGAACCTTCATCTCACATATTTGGGGCAGGAGGAGCCAGTCCTATGAAAAAGACATCATGCTGAGAAATGTAGATGGTTAGTTAAAGAGAGAAAAACTATCACAGAGATGGAGTGACACAATGACTGTAACAGTATGTTTGAGAATGGTGGAGATAGGATGATGCCGGATAGTGCACATTTCCATTCTCGTGTTCATAAGGTTGCTTCGAGTTGTGGTCAACTTGGTACCTGATAATAACAATTACAGTTTCATTGGCTCATTCGTACACATTTTATAACATTCTAACAACATCTGAAACTGTGTGCTAATGCTTATGGAATCCTAAAAAATTCTTATAAAATCTCTCCGTATTCTATTTGTATATATCTAATTTCTGTTGCCTTAATTCTGTCCTTATCCACATCTTGGGTATCTTTTTAATCATTTACATTTATTGACACTTTTATTTATGTGTCAGGCACTGTTGTAAACAATTTATATTAATGGTTTAATTCTCAAAATATTATAGCATAATACAACTATGAGATATCATCTCCCCCCAGTCAGAATAGCAAAATTTAATGGAACAGCAAGCAACAAATGCTGGCGAGGTTGTGGAGAAACTGGAACCCTTATTCACTGTTGGTGAAAGTGTAAAATGGTGCAACCACTATGGAAAATGGTGTGGCGCTTTCTCAAAGTGTTGCAAAAAAAGATAGCATTTGACCCAGCAATTCCACTACTGGAAATATACCCCAAAGAGACCATAAATGACATCCAAGCAGATATATGCACACTCATGTTTATTGCGGCTTTGTTCACAATAGTAAGGAGTTGGAAACAACATAAGTGCCCATCAACAAACGAACGGATAGAGAAGCTATGGTATATTCACACAATGGAATACTACACTGCATTGAAAAACAAGGAACTCATGCAATATTATTCAAAATGGGTGACCCTGGAGGACATTATGCTGATTGAAGTATCTCAGTCACAAAAAGACAAATACTGCATGGTGCCACTGTTGTAAAATAGGACTGACATTGTGGTTGGGCGGACACTGAGAAGTATGCATTCAAGAATATATGCTGCATTTAAACAGATGAGGGAGAAAACTGTTTAAAAGGGATATGTGATTAGGTATTTTTGTCATGATAGGAGTCCAGAGCGAGAACTGCGTAGTGGAGTGAACCTGGGGGGAGGGTTTGTAAAACTGTGAAAGAATTTTTCTTTCAATTTTCCAAGAGGGTTGTGTACTAGGGGGGAGGGTAGGTAGGCGAGAAAAGTGTAACAATGAATGAATGGAAATCTAAAGTCTCTGTAAATTTTTATTGAAATAATAAATTTAAAAAATCAGTCATTAAAAAAAGGGAAAAAATATTACAGCATCAGAATCCATTATTATCCTTTTTTCCCCTTCCCATTTATTTCTCTCCTCCCTCCATCCACTGAACTGTGCAACCCTGTGGTTTTTTTCCCCTTCCCATCCTCACCCCTTGCTCCCACCCTTTTCCCTCTTCAGGTCCCATACATGTTTTACATAGGCTGGTCCTTATGAGACTGAGTTATTTCACTCAACATAATGCTCTCCAGTCTCTACCAGTCTTCTTCTTTCCTTCTTTTATTAGCCTCATTTTATGGATAGAAAAACTAGAGTACAGATAGGTTAAATAATTTGTTGAAAGGTTACATATCTAGTAAGTGCTGAGATTAGGATGCAAAATCAGGAAAGCTGACTTTTGAGATCAAGCTTTTACATTTATCTGTACTTATGTATAGGTATGCACATATATAATTTATTTACATTTTCTTTTAAGAATTGTGTATATATCTTAATTTTGCTTATTAGGAGTTCTGGTAGTCTAGTAAGCAAGGAGTTGAACTGGGTGAAATATGAGCATACATTTCTCATATGATTTATTGTCTCTGAAAACTCACTGGAGGGTCAGCTAGGAGTCGGTTCAGAATTGAGGGCAATAAGTGAATGAATCACTCACTTTTTTGAGAAACAACAGTGAGTGAAACATATCTTTATACATTTTAAGTATTCCTGCAAGTGTGGTTACTGGGCCAAAGGGCATACATATTTAAAATTTTGTTATGTACCATGGACTTAAAATGACTCATCCTTGACCCTCCAGCACGTTTTCAAAGACAGTTTAATCGCAAGGGAGGAGATTGCTCATCTTTCTACCACAGAGCAACTGATGAATTCAAACCAGGTGCCTTTGGGTTGTAAGTGCAACTCCTGACCACTAAGTCATCTTTTTTAAAATTACCCTTAAGGGATTTCCAACAGCCATTTTTAGAACAACTCGAGTTCAGTCTAAATTTGAGAGAATTAGTGTGGTTGAACAGTAATGCGAATTCTGTGTCTTTAAGTGCCTTTTAGTTTTGGTTTATCCCTGAAAGTAAAAAGACAAATTCACTTTGGATTTTGCTTATTTGACTCTAGCCATTTCAAAGTTATTAGGTGTGGTTGAGTCAGAACTGACTCTTAGCTGACCTCCTGCAGGGCAAGGAATCACACGGGAGGAGATTGCCCATCCTTCTTCCATTGTGCAGCTAGTGTATTTGAACCTGCATGCCTTTGGGATTGCAGCCTAACTGCTTACTACTAGCCCACCAGGTTTTCATGTAGCCATTGGAAAGAAGACTAGACATTTGTAAAGAAATTTTTCTTTTTAAATGTCCATCAGATCTCAGTTATTAATCTAAATTTAAAAATTCTGATCATTTGTTTGAAGCCATAATTTTTCAAGATCAAGGAAAAAGTAAAATACAAAGAGCATGTACTGTACTGAGTTTATGAGTACATGGAAACTTGTTACTAGAGAGAGCCGGATAGTTCTGAAATAGCACGCTGGAGCCTGGACATATTAAAGTAGATGAGAACAAATTTAAGACTTAAACGTTTCTGTTCTGTTGAATTTTCCTCCTGTAATTATCAAGTATTTGTCTTCTCATTTTTCTGCTTTTATGTTGAAAATATTATTTTACTAATTTGATTTAAACCTGCTTAATTTAGGAGACACTAGTAGACCTTCCTGGAAGCAGGAGCGGCATCCACTTCTGAAATGGCTTGCCTCCGGAAACTCTATATGTATGAACAGTGTTCAGGCTGTTCATTCATAGGGTCACTATGAGTCATCTACGACTCGGTGGCATCAAAACAACAACAACAGTAGACCTTCAGAGAACCTTGGTGCCCTGGTCCATAGGGACTTTCTTAAAGGACATGCCTCTCTGGTATTTCTAATCCACTGGTGGCTGCTCTGGAGAAAGATGGGCAGTCTTTAGTCTTCTGTTTGATTTACATCCAGAGAAATCCAATAGACGATTATCTTTGAGTTGATTCTGACAAATAATGAATTGAGTTTGAGTAGACCTTCAGCTACTTAGGGTAGGGAGGTTGCCTTGAGGATACTAATCTTTCCCCTGCAGACACGTATACATACATATTTTTCCCTGTGTCTGCTGTTACACATAAAATGAAACAAACTTTAAGAAGTGACAGGAAATTTGACCCATTCTTAAGTTTTTTAAAAAGAACATGTTTGTTATGTGCTATCATTGAGTGGAGTAGGACTCACAGCAACCCTATCAACAGTGGCTCCAAACCTAGTCCTATCCTGAGCCAACCTCACCATCTCTAACACATCACACCCCATTGCTACTGTCACTGTGTCAGTCCATCTCATCCAGGGTGTTACTCCATCTTATGTGGGGTCTTGCTCTTCTGCACTGATCCCCCACTTTTCCACACATGATGTCCTTCTCCAAGGACTGGTCCCTTCTGGCTGCTTGCTCAATGTATGTGAGTTGAAGCCTCAAAACCCTTACCTCCAAAGAGCAAACTGATTTTATCCTCTCCAGGACAGACCTATTTGTTCTTTTGTCAGTCCATGGTATATTCAAGACTCCACCACATGACTCAAAAGCATCAATAATTCTTCCGTCGTTCTTATTCATTGTCCAGCTCTCAGATGCATAATAACCAATTGATAAGAGCCTGACCTGGATAAAGTTCACCCTAGTCTCTAAACTGACATTGCTCTTTAACATTCTGGATTAATCCTCAGTAACAGATTTTCCCAATGCATCTTTTCTTTTGATTTCCATTACTGGTACCAAGAGTGTTGATTGCAGATCCAAGCAAGATGAAATCATTAATAACCTGAATCCTTTCTCCATCTGTCATGGTACTGCCTGTTGGCCTGGTAGTTACCTGCATTTTTTTTTTGGTCCCACAATGATAGGTTTAACTTTCTATTTCCCATCCTCTACTGCCCAGTGTCTTGAATTCTACAAATGTTTCTTCATCAACTACTAGCAGCAGTCAGACATGGGATTTTTTGGAATATTTTTTTAATGACTAAAATAGAAGATTTAAAATTTCAGCTTTTGGAAAACCCACGTGATTTTGCCTGTCTTATACCTCTCATCATACTTGATCTTGGCTTCCTACTTCATCTTGAGTTTAAGAGCAGGGTCTCTCTCTGCCTGGGGCGGGCTGCCCTCAGCCCCCGGCTCAGGGCAAGCTGTCGCGGCCCTCAGGGTGAGCCCCTCAGTCCCCAGATTGTGCCATCTGACCCCTGGGTGGGGAAGGAGAAGAAGACCAAAAAACTAAAGAATGCCTAGGGTATCCAATGTTACCTAGGCCACCTTCTACCCTCTACCCCCCCCCCCAGTAAACCTGAAAGCAACACCCTCAAACCCCTTCTGTTTGTAACTCACAAGTTTGTTCTCTCTAGGTTTGCTCCCTTTCCTATGTTGTTGTTGTTGTTATGTGCCGTCGAGTCGTAACATTAATTCTGAGTTTTACTCCAGAATTGACCCTGAACCCAGTGCCATTGACAAAAAGGAAATACAACTGACAGCTAAGGAAGCAGAGGAGGATGGAGCCTCTGGGTTCAACCAGCCATCCCCACTGGACCCACCTGGGAAAACACTTTGCAGTCCAGAGGGGAGCAAATGACAGGGAAATATCTTCTAACAGAGCAAGAAGGCAAGCAGCTTTAACCCAAGACCACCGGTAAGGTGATAAAGCATCCTCCCTTCCCCCCTTTACATCTACGCTCCTGTTCAGCATGAAGAAGCCAGAGAATCGGCATCCAATTCCCAAATCAATAGGACAGTTGGTTTAATTACCATTGGAAAATGCTTGTCATTCCTCTGTAGCATCTGGTCCCCACTGGACCCTCATCATTTCCTTCACCTGCTCCCCCCACCGACCAAAATGTGAAGTTCTGCAACTGCATCCTGGCCCATCCTTACCCTTCTGCCCCCAATCCTCACCTCCTTGTACCCCCAATATATTTTTCCCAATTAAAAAAAAAATTAAAAAAAAAAAAAAAGAGCAGGGTCTCTGATGACATTGTTGTTGACAACAGTTTTGTCTATGGAGATATCCACAGAGAACTTTGTGAGCAAGAAATGATAGTAGTTATAAACATTCATGAAAGATTTGATCCTTGACTTCTTGGCAGTTTTTTTTCTTTCTCTGGCATCTGTCACTTTTTAGGGACAGCATTCGGTTCCAGTCACCAGAGAATGGCTATAAGGACGATCTGAAGTGCCATCATCAGTGTTCTTGACAATGCCAGCTTTGTGTTCAGAGTAATGTCTGGCCAGGACCAGCACCATCTGTTTCATGAACTTCCCTATTTCGATGGGAACCCACCAGAGCAACCACAGAAAGCAGTATCTATTTTCTTAATGTTGAGATACAATTAATATTGAAGGCTGCAGTTCTTAACCTTTTGCAGCAATCACTTAAGGTCCTCCTGAGTTTTAGCGAGCAAGGTCATGTCATCTGTGTAATACAAGTTGTTGATGAATCTTCCTCCAGACCTCATAACACATTCTTTTTCATAGATTCTAGCCTCCCAAATGATCTGTTCTGCATGTAGTTTGAAAAGGTATGGGGAAAGGATACACTTGATGCACTCCTTTCTTGATTTTGAACCATGCAGGGATTTATTTTCCTTCCTCTGTTCAGACAGTGGCTTCTTAGTGTAGCTATGTTGTTTTTGTTATGTGCAATGGAGTTCCCTGCGACTTAACAGTGACCCTTTGTACATGCTTCAAAATTGGGAAGGGTGTATGCCAGAGATATGTGCTATTTCTATACGTTTTCAATTTATATGCAGAACAGATTTTCTGGGAAGTGGGGATCTATGAGAAGAAAGGTGGCATCAGAGTTGTAGGAAGACTCATCCACAATCTGCCTTACACAGATGATACAACCCTGCCTGCTGAAACTGAGGAACTGAAAGTGCTTGCTGCAGAAGGTCAAGGACTACAGTCTTCAATATGGATTGAAATTCAACATGAAGAAAACAAAGATTCTCACCACTGGGCCATTTGGCAGCATCATGATAGATGGTGAAGAGCTTGAGATTGGTTTGCTTGGCACCACAATCAACACTCAGGAGATGAAAAGATGACTTTCACTGGGAATGTCTGCTGTCAGAGACCTTGCGAAAATACTGAAGAGCTACCAAGTCACTCTGGAGACTAAGGTGCACCTGATATAGGGTGTGGTCTTTGCAATTACTTGCTAAGCATCAGAAAGCCATGATCCATCTGACATCAACATTGATATAGTCAGTGCCACAGCCTTGTCTAAAATTCAGCTTGTATTTCTTGTAATTCTCTATGACTGTTTTAGTCATTTTGGGATGATTTTCAGCAAGATTTTATTTGCATGTTATATTAGTGATATTATTTAATAATTTCCACCTTCTGTAGGATCATCTTTTTTTGGAATGGTGCTGTGATATCAAAAGTTCCTCGTGGTACCAGAGACCTTAACATTCAAAAAAACTGTAGTGTTTACCACTTGGCTTTTTCAGCAGTGTTTAAATAGTCATAACAGAGACCATAAGGCCTGAAAAAGTTTACAGAAAACATTTGCAATTGTGGTTCTAGATTCTCCCCTATACCCATCCTGCTCAAAATTAATGGTAAAGAATTCTGGTAATATAGTCCATATTAAGTTATACTACTTATCAAATCATGCTACTTACCAAATCATTACTTGATAATGCTTATGCAAAACCTATACTTGGACCAGGAGACAGTCGTCAGAACAGGACAGGGAAATACTACATGGTTCAAAATTGGGAAGGATGTATGCCAGGAATGTGTCCTATATCCATACCTTTTCTGCCTATATGCAGAACAGATAGATTATCTGAGAGGCAGGACTCTATGAGAAGAAAGAAATGTGACATCACGATTAGAGGAAAACTCATGAACAGTCTGCATTATACAGATAACACAATCATCCTTGTTGAAACTGAGCAGGACCTGAAGCACTTGCTGCAGATGGTTAAGGACTGCAACCTTCAATATAGATAGAAGCTCAAAATCAAGAAAAAGATTCTTACCACTGGCCCATTTGGCAGCATCATGATAGATGGTGAAGAGATAGAGATTATTAACAGCTTTAGTTTGCTTGACTCCACAATCAACACTCTTTGTACATGCAGCCAGGAAATTTAAAAACGAATTGCATTGGGAAAGCCTGCTGTCAGAGACCTCGCCAAAGCACTGAAGAGCAACAGTGTCAGTCTGGAGATTAAGGTTTTCCTGATCCATGGTCTTTGCAGTTACTTAATATGCATCAGAGAGCTGGACAATGACTAGGGATGATAGAAGGAGAATTGATGCCTTTGAGCTGTGGTGCTGGAGAAGAGTTTTGAATATATCATGGACTGCTAGGAGAACAAAGAGGTTTGACCTTGAGAGGGTAAAACCAGGCTCTCCTTGGAGGCAAGGTTTCTGAGGCTTTGTATGACATACTTTAGACATGTTGCAAGGAGGTACCAGTCCTTGAAGAGGCGTGTCAGGCTTGAGAGGGTGGAGGGAGGGACAGCACAGGAGAGGAAGACACTCCATGAGATGGATTGATTCAGTTACTGGGGTTATGGGAGTAGGTGTGTCAGAGATAATAAGAATGGCACAGGATAGAGCAAGGTTGTTGTACAAAGGGTTGCTATGAGTCTGTGGCACATAACAAGAAGAAAACTTACCAAAAGGTGACAAGACCCTGGCATTTTGACTCTGCTTGTGACTCTGTAGAGGAAAAGTAGGCGTTTTTCTCCAGTTAAGATATGAAATTTCTGAAACGTGATGGAAGATGACCGTTGGTCAGATTTCAATGGCTATGAGTTTGAGTGAGTTTTTGAGATTAATGGTTGTGTAACAACAGGACATGTGAACTATAGTGTAAATACTAATGGAATTTTCTTGGTGTTTGTTTTAGTTTTTGATATATTGTGTGTTTAAGGTGAAATTTGGCACAGCAAACTCAGTTCCTGTTTTAACAGTTTCTATCCAGGTAATATAATGATTGTGGTTACGTTTTCCAAAATGTATTGTCACATTCTTATTGATTCTGATCTGGTTGTACCATTTCCAGTACCTTTTATTATCTCATCTTTGGTTTACTCAGATACTTGAAATGACTGTTTAATAGAGGTAAACCCAGTCAACCAGATAGATTTCTTTGACAGAAATTTCAAAATAGAAGTTTGATTTTGTTAATGAAATCTAATGTCTTTTCCCCACTCTTTAACTTCCTTGTCATTTAAGTTCTCAATTTATCTTTGAAATTTGAAAGTTTTAAAATACCTATCGGATCAGTGTGATTTGAGATTGGCATTCTGGTAGTTTATTTTAAAAATATTTAGTGAGCTAGCAGCAGTTTAGAAGAATGTAATATTTAAATATGTAAGCATACATAGTTTCTGAAGTAAAGATGCTTTTTAATAATTTTTCTTATAATACTAAGATATATTAACCTTAAATACAGTTTTAACTTTTGGAATTTGACTCATACAGTCAACATTCTGAATGCAGATTTATTTCTGTTAAGTCAGAATTGACCCATAACTAATCTTCCAGTGAACTTTGATACTGTAAATTGCAGAGCAGGAGATTGTACATTTTTCTCCTGCAGTGACTGGTCAATTTGAACTGCCAGAGTAATACTACCTTAGGGGTTAACTACACAACTTCTTACTAACTAGACCACCAGAATTCACTTTGACTTATATATAATAGTGGTAGTGTTTTGAATCTATTATAAGCAATTTGCAGGTTACAAATGAAATTCATTCCTAAATGTATCTTTAAATTGAATTTGTAGGAACTTTGAAACAGGTGCATGCAGTTCTTACTTACCCTTACTTTAGTGTGAGAAAGAGAACGTTGGTGATGTAGTCCATAGGGAACTGCACTGCTAACCCAAAGGCTGCACCTGACTGGTGGTTTGGATCCATCCACCTGGTCTTTTGGAAGAAAATGAACAGTCTCCTCTTGTGCAGTTTACTGCCTTCAAAATCCAAGAGAGGATTAGCAGTGATTTGATTCTGACTTGATGGCAATAAGTAAGTGTTGGTGTAAGAAAAGGCTGGGCACTTTTCATTGATTTAAAATCTACACATGCAGCAAGTGAAGGTGATTGGGATGAATTTAATTTACTTCAAAGTGAAGTGACATTTATGTAACATTAAAGGGTAAGTTGAGCTTTACTGTACAAAATAGTTGGTATTTTAAAAAGGCATAAGTAAGTAATATGGTAGCGAGGAAGAAATTTTTTTAACTGGAAATTCCAATTTTAGAGCAGTATGATTTAGTTATTTGTAGAAAAATATTAATTACTTGTCAACAGCTGATTCCCTTAACTTTTCCCTCGCAAGGTACTATATTGTCTGAGATACTTTAACATAAAAAAAATCAGGTAATTCTACTTATAAGTTTTTTGTTCACATTGTTCCAAATTTCATAAAATAATTCAAGTGCTTTTCATCTTTATAAAACATTTTTGAGACTTATTATTTCCATTCTCAAAGTCTTCGTTTACAGTGTTTTTAAAATAAGCTTGAAGTATATTTATTTGTTAAAGATCCCTCAGAAAGAAATCTTTGACATTAACTAAACTGATGCGATTTTCTCCTAGGAAATTTTGAATATGCAAACAAAATATAGGGATATCTGTGAAGATGTCAGAGAGATCCTAGCTGGAAACAGAATACCAGAAGACTATTTATTTGTGTGTTGTTGACTATGCAGAGGCATTTGACTGCGTGGATCACAATAAATTACAGATAGCACTGAAAAGGATGGAAATCTCAGAACACTTAATTATGCTTATGTGAAACTTATATGTAGATAAAGACGCTATTGTTCAAATACAGAGAGGGAACACTGTATGGTTTAAAGTCAGGAAAGTTGTGCATCAGGGTTGTATCCTCTCTCCATACCTATTCAGTTTGTATGCTGAGCAAATCATTCAGGAGCTGGACTCTTTGAAGAAGAATATGACATCAGAATTGGAGGAAGTCTCATGAACAACTTGAGCTGTGTGGATGACAAAGCCTTGCTTGCTGAAAGTGAGAAGGACTTGAAACACTGCAAAAGATCAAAGACTAGCCTTCAATATGGATTGCATCTCAACATCAAGAAAGCAAAAATCCTCACCACTACACCAATAGGCAACAAACATCATGATAGATGGAAAAAAGATTGAAATTGTCAACGGTTTCATCTTACTTAGATCGATTATCAAGACTCTTGATAGCAGCACTCGAGATCAGGAGACCTATTGCATTAAATTAAGTCTGTAGTCAGAGATCTCTAAATTACTGAGGAGCAACAATGTCAGTTTGAGAACTGGGATTCACCTGATTCAGGTAATGTTCTTTTTATTCACTTGCTATACATCTGAGAGCTGGACAGTAAATAAGAATAAAAATTGGTATCTTTGAGTTGTGTTCTTGGAGAAGAGCACTGAATAGATTGCCAAAAAAACAAATAGATGTGTCTTAGAAAAAGTGCATCCAGAGCGCTCTTTGGAGGCAAAGGTGATGAAATTTCATGTCACGTATTTTGGGCATATTGCTAGAAAGGCTGAAGGTTTGAAAGGTCGAGGATTAGACAAAGAGAGAAGACCCTCAGTGAAATGGATTGGCACAGTGACTGTAGCAATGGGCTTAAGTGTGACAAATGATGTGCATACCACAGGACAGGACAGGGTTCAGATCTGTTGATTATGGTGTTGCTATTCATCTCACCTTACTTGACAGCACCTAACAGCAGTAACAGCAGCCACTTTTCTGTAGTTAACTTTTTTTTTGTAGTTAACCTTATTTGACAGCACCTAACAGCAGTAACGGCAGCCACTTTTCTGTAGTTAATATTTCAGCCAGTACCAGGAGTTGCTTTATTTACTCTGAAAATTTTCCTATTTTAGTCTTAAAAGCTCTTCTGTTTTTTTTTTTTTTATTAATGTCAATGAAAATGTACAGAGATTTCTTTCATTGTTTTACAGTCCCTCCCCCAAGGTCCACTCCACTATGCAGCCTTCGCTCTGGACTCCCGTCTTGACAAAAATACCTAATCACATATCCCTTTTAAACAGTTTTCTCCCTCATCTGTTTCCATGCAGTATACATTATTGAACCCATCTTTCTCAGTGTCCCCCCAACCCCTATGTCAGTCCTGTTTTACAACAGTGGCACCATGCAGTATTTGTCTTTTTGTGACTGAGATACTTCACTCAGCATAATGTCCTCCAGGGTCACCCATTTTGAATAATAATGCATGAGTTCCTTGTTTTTCAATGTAGCATAGTATTCCATTGTGTGAATATACCACAGCTTCTCTATCCATTCGTTTGTTGATGGGCACCCAAGTTCTTTCTAATTCTTTGCTATTGTGAACAAAGCCACAATAAACATGGGTTTATTGTGGTTTATTGTGCAAAAAGCTGTTCTGTTTTTTTATAATCCCTCCTAATTTCCTCCTTGTGTCAGATTATTCCTCTTTATCTGTCCTTTTTTTGGAGCGTTGTTATGTGTTATAGAGTCAGAAATGACTAATAGCCAACTCTAGCGGTTTTCAGAGGCTGTACATCACACAGGAGAGATTGCCCATTTTCTCCGTTGGAGCAACTGGTGGATTAGATCACCTGCCTTAAGGTTGGCAGTGCAGCTCCTTAATACTAGGCCGCTAGAGCTACTTTTGGAATAGAGAATCCATTTATTGTTTGAGTGATAATTTTATTTGAGGGTTTAGGAACTGTCTTCTCTTCCCTCTCCTGCTTTTCTAAATTTTAGTAGTTTGTTATTGAGAATATACGCAGTAAAACATTTAGGAGTTTTAATCACTTATACATGTACAGTTTAGTGGCATTGATTACATTCTTTTATTTTTGCAACTGTTTATCCTCATCTTCCTTTTCTGAGTTGTTTTCTTAATATAATAACATTGCTAAGGTTCCTATCTAATCTTCTGATGTGCTTTTATCAATTTGATCTCTTTATAATTATTCTTTCTCATTCACTTTGCCTCATAATTGACCTAGCATTGGGTTTGAGAGGCCGTAAATCACACAGGAGTACAGTTTTACACTTTAGATCTTTTTTTTCTTCTCTTTTTTTTTTCTTACAATTTAGATCTTGAAATGTTCTTTTTGTTGATGAATGTGACACCATTCCTCTTCAATTTGTCATTCCCTGTTTAGTAGATCATATGATTGTTTAATTCAAGAAATCTGTTATCATTCCATTTCAGTGCAGTGATGTTCCTTGTTCTGTTGCCTCTTCTGAATCTGTTATGAATTTCTGGCAGTTACCTGTTTATGCACTGTTCCAACCATTTAAAAAATAATCTTACATGCAATTGCTATTAGTGATAGCATTTGATAATTCCTACACTCTCTTGGATAACCTTATTTTTGGAATGGAAACAAGTATGAATCTCTTCCAGTCAACAGGACTGAAATTTCTTAGCATAGACTAGCAAAAATGTCCAAGGTTGCAACTGTTTGTTGAAACATTTCAGTTGGTAGACCATCAGTTTCTGGGACTTAATTTTTTACCAGTGTCTTTAGTGCATCTTGAATTTCTTCATAACCACTGATTCTTAACTGAAAGTAAAGAATACCATAAAGCTGTTTTACTGATAATAGAAAGGGCTTTCTTTTATGTGAAACATAATAAATTATGGCCAACACTGAAAAGAATGGTAATCTCAAAACACTTAATTGTGCTCATGTGAAATCTGTACAAAGAGCAAGTAGTAATTGTCTCAACAGAACAAGGGAACACTGTATGGTTTAAAATGAAGAAACATGTGAGTCATAGTTATATCTTTTCTCTGTACTTATTCAGTCTGTATGCTGAGCAAATATAATTTGAAAAACTAGACTACATGAAAAAGAATATGGCATTGTGATTGATGGGGAGGGCTCATCAACAATTTGTGTTAATCAGATGACAAAACTTTGCTTGCAGAAAGAAGCCTCACTTTCTGAAGATGACTGAAGACAGCAGCTTTCAATTTTACATCTCAGCATCAAGAAAACAAAACCCCTCACCACTTAAACCAGTAGGCAGTATCATGATATGCGAAAAATTGAAAACTGTCAACAGTTCATTTTACTTGAATCCACTATCAGCACCCATAGTATAAGCAGTCAAGAAATCAAAAGACGCGTTGTATTGGGAAAACGTATTAAAAATATCTTTAAAATTCTAAAAAGAGATGATGTCATTTTAAAGATAAAAGTGTATACCTGATGAAGTCTATGGTATTTTCAATTACATTCAGTGCATCTGAAAGTTGGACAGTGAATAAGAAGATTGACGAAGAATTGATGCCTATGAATTGTGATTTTAAATAATAGTATTGAATATCCCATGAACTGTCTTGGAGCAGATGCCATCAACTCGTTCTTCAGAGGCAAGAATGATGGAACTTTGTTTCACATACTTTAAGCGTGTCATGAGATGTCAGTCCTTGAGAAAAGACCTTATACTAGGAAATTTAGAGAGGAAGATTAGTGGGATGGATTGATGCAGTGACAACAACAATGAACTTGAGCAGGACATCAAGATGGCACAAGAGAAGATAGATTTCCCATCTCTTATTCATGGTATCACTATGAGGCATAGTCGACTCTGTGACACCTTACAGCAACAGTGCCTAGGATGTCAATCTTTATTTGTTGCATTTAATTTTTGTCAACTTCCGGCTTCCTAGATCCAGACTTCCTTTATTCCATACTTTATATATCTAATTACTGAAGGGTGTTTCTCCTCATTTTAGTCTTGTCACATCAACAAATGTATTTCCTTCATTGAGCGAGAGCTAATACCCCAGCTACATCATTATGATAGACTGCTTTGAGAAGACAGCTCTTCCCCTGTCATATTTTAAGTGCCTTCTAGCTGAGTGGCTCATCTTCTGGCACTGTATATGACATTGTTTTTCTACTCGTCATAGAGGTTTTTTTTTTTTTAATGGTGAGAAAAATTTAGAGTTAGCCAGCTGGACTCAGTTTAGATGATCCCAATTTTGTTGGCACCATCCAAAGCATGATAGTTAGGAGCAAGTTAAACATAGGCCTTCTTCTCTCCATCAGGCCTAATCAAAGTGTTGACCTTAGCCACATCAGTGTCACAGAGATTCTTTACAGATTGTTTAATGTGCTTGTTCGCCTTGACATCCACAATGAACACAAGTGTGTTGTTATCTTCTGTTGTCTTCATGGCTGACTCAGTGGTCAGGGGAAATTTGATGATGGCATAGTGGTCAAGCTTGTTTCTCCTGGGGGCGCTCTTCCGGGGGTATTTGGGCTGCCTTCGGAGTCTCAGTGACTTAGGCCGCCCGAAGGTGGGTGATGTGCGGATCTTCTTTTTTATTTTGGCTGTGGATGCCCTTCAGGACTGCCTCCTTGGCCTTTAATGCCTTTGCTTTGGCTTCAGTTTTGGGAGGGGCGAGGGCTTCCTTCTTCACTTTTGGAGCCATCTTTGTAGAAAGGCTCTTCATAGAGTTTTTAAGGGCCCATTAATTCAGATGTGTATATACAGTCATGTTCCTTATATCTGTCTTTGCTGAAATTGTTACTATGAATGAACTTGCTGATATTGGAATACAGATAGTATAGCTTCTAGCATTACAACAACATGTAAGCCACTACAGTATGGCAGACTGATAGATAAGCCATGGATTTATTTTGATGAATGACTTAATGTAATACCCTCTTTTTATTTGCTGTCAAAACAAGTTATTAAATAAAGATACTGCCCATCCCATCATCCTTTATGCAAGGATTACTTTAGTACATTTTGTGTTCTAAGAATTGTTTTGTTCTTGCAAATGGATTTGTATTCCTCCTTTTATTCTCAGTTGCCAGCATCTTATCTACCTTGAATCTAATTGTTAATAAATTGTCAGTATCATTCATTCATGCAACCCCTCCTTTGTGTCGGGATAGGTTTGTGCTCCATATGTAAGAGCAAACTTAGTAAGGTGAATACTTGTAAGCTTTTATCAAGTTGGCCCTGACTAATGACAACTATACACAAAAGAATGAAATGCTGACTGGCCCTGAACTTTTCCAATCATGTTTGGTTGCTGATGGGACCATTGTTACTCAAGGGATTTTCATTGATTCTCAGATCTATCTTCCTAGCCCATCTAAGTCTGGAAACTCTACTAAAATCTGTACAGTATTATAGTAACACCTAAGTGTTACCGACAACTTAAAAAAAAAACAAAACTATGTTCGTTTAAGTCTACTGAATACATTTGATTGAATTTTTATAAGAACGTTTGACAGGATTGTTGGTAGAAATTTTCTTTAAACTGCTTACTGGTGTAAACCTAATTGAATTATTATGTCAAAGTAGAAGAATACTGTATTCCATAGTTCTTAATGGCAGAATGTTTTGTTTTCTTTTTTTTAAATAGTAGAATGTTTTGCAAGTAGATCACCAAGCTTTCCTTCTGAGGCATCTATGAGTGGACCTGAATCTCTTCAACCTTTTGTTTAGAAAATGAACACATCAACCATGAGTACAACCCAGAGACTCCCATTGACTATTGCTGTTGATTTGAAAGTAGAACTCTATTTCAAAGGGTTTTTAAGGCTGTGATTGTTTAGAATAAAATCTCAACTCTTTATCTTCCAAAGAACTTCTGAGTGAATTTAAATGACTTTGTTATTAGTTACATAACTGGTTAGCAAAACCAAGCAAACCCACCATAATTATATTGATTCTCACATAGTTGCTGTTGAGTCAGTTTCAACTCATGGCAGCCTTTTGTGTCCAGAGTGGAACTGTTCCTTAAGGATTTCCAAGACTATAATTTTTCCAGGCAAAGGCTACTATGTCTTTATCCTATGGATAAGCTGGTAAATTTGAAACTCTGACTTTCTGTTTACCAGCCAAACTCTTAACCATCTTCTCACAGATTCAGCTTAGGTGTTAAAATCAAAGCCACATCACTTAGTCTGTTCTAACTCATGGAGATCCTTCATCAGGTTTAAAAAGCTGTAAATCTAAACATAAAGGGACAGACTACTTTGTCTTGAACAGCAGCTAGTGGATTCAGACTTTTAGCTTTTTGTTAATAGCATAACATATGACCCACAACACCACCACCCCACCCCTCCCCCCATGCTCCTTTACCTGTTTCCACTAATTAGTATTCATTGTTTGCTCACAGTTGTGGTACTGAGAGTGAAGTTTATTAGAGCAGTAAGTTGGAGAATGTGGGAAACAAAGAATTCATCACCCAGTGCAAGTCCAGGATTAGTCAGCAGTCCCAAGCCAGGTTAACAGAAAAACACAATTCCTCAGTTAATAAAAGTTCAGTAATACAAGGGGAGCTCTGGTGGCCTAGTGGTAAGGAGCTGCAACTACAATCCCAGAGGCGCATGGTTCAAATCCACCAGATGCTCTGCCGGGGAAGGAGGGACAATCTCCTCCTGTACCAGTCAGATCTGATTTGAGGGTACACTCACACAAAAATAATAAAATTAAAATTAAATAAAAAAAAAGTTCAGTAATACAAATACAAATCACCCAGCAAGATTGCCTCAGATATTCTCCTTCAGTCATCCCAGTAAGCAAAACCTTTAACTGTGTTTATCTCAGAATTCCTTTTATTCTACCTTGTCACAGTCTCTCCATAATCTCTCCACCATGTTATCTCAGGAGTCTCACTCTATAGTGTGGAAAGCACTGCCTGTCTTATATTAGTCCCACAGCTGTTAATGATTTGCAAGACCATGTGCCTGCACTTAAGGTAGCTAGGGACCAGCAGGGGCTTGGGGGCTCATGTCATGGCCAGAAAAGCCAACTTTTAAGGTAACATCACAAGAATACTCATCCAAACAGATCATAAAATTAATTTGTACGTACCACAAAGCTTCCAAGTCTCTCCTTAGAGGCTTGGATTTTGAAGCTTTGACACAGTTTGGGCATGTGGCCAGGGAGAGACCAGTCCTTGGAGGAAGGACATCCTGCTTGGAAGAGTAGAGGGAGAGCGAAGAAGAGGAAGACCCCGGTTGAGACGGATTGATAGAGTATTGGGGGCAATGGGGGTTGATATGTCAGAATTAATGAGACTGGCTCAGGATAGGGAAGGGTTCAGAGCTGCTGTACGTAGGTCACTATACTCACAGGAAATTCAGCGGCACAAAAAACCCAACAAAATACTATTTGGTTTTTTTATTTAAGCCTCTTGTTTAGAGTCAAGACCTCAGTGAGGGCCTTTGTATTTAAAAGTAGATTGTTTTTGAACCCACCAGATGCTCTGCTGGAGAAGGAGGGGCAATCTCCTCCTGTACCAGTCAGATCTGATTTGACGGTACACACACAAAACATAATAAAAAAAAAAGTTGGTTGTTATTATTTTGGAGGAACATTCTTCTAAGTGGTACAGCACTCTTCTTTCTGTCAGTATACTGAGGTAAGCTAGGATTGCTGTGATGCTGAACCTTGTGCCATTGGGGTGTTAAATACCATAACGGTTACCCATGGTGGACAGTGTATGATGGAACTACCAGTTTAAGACAGGTTTGGAAGCAGGAGTGGCATCTACTTCTAAAAAGCATACCTCAGGAGTGGCATCCACTTCCTAAACAGCATGCCTTTGGACACTCTATGAACTCTGATAAATGAAAATAATTATAGAAAGGCGTCAGGCCTTTTGTTCATAGGGTCACTATGAGTGGTGCTTGACTTGAAGGCGGTCAACAACAGAATACCCAAAAAGCTTCACAAATTTATAGTATTTTATAGTTTTTCACAGTTAATTTAATATTGAAAATATAGAGCATATTCTGAAGATACTAATTTTAATAATATTAGAATAGAAAACATATCACTATGGTTATGTCTTTTCCAACTTTATTGACCCTCCTACAGGTTACAACAGCTATAAATCGTTAAAGTAGAAGACTGCCCATCTTTCTTCTGAATGGCTGGTGGATTTAGTGTATTGGTTAGCAGCCTAATAGATTATGCCCTAGTTTATTTTAAAATCTACAGTCATGCAAGAATCATTTTCCTCTTTCCAGATGTGTTCTTTTAGATTGACCTCCATTTTTTTTAGTGTCACATGAGCAGGTAATTGTTAGGTTGTCCTGAAATTCTAATAATTGTGTGCTTCATGAGTATACTAAGATTGTCACAGAAATCTAGGTAACGTGAATTTTGAGCTTGCCTACTCAGGACAATGGACTAGATTCCAGAGTGATTTCCTTAATCTCTTATTATCAGTAGATAAGTGGATCTGGTTCTAGCATGGTCTGTTGAGCATAGGAATTAAAAATTTAGGACATTAAAAAGCATTAAGTTGATATTATTCTGGAGATGAAAAGACAAGGAAAAATGGGGTTGCCTTTA
>NW_006399926.1:4755723-4793896 GCF_000299155.1 Elephantulus edwardii
ATCATGCTTGGGAGGGTTGAGGGACAACGCAGGAGGGGAAGACCCTCTATGAGATGGATTGATTCAGTGACTGGGGTAATCGGGATGGGTGTGTCAGGCGGTGCGGTTGGCGCAGGATAGAGCAAGGTTTAGGGCTGTTGTGCATAGGGTCGCTGTGAGTCGGAAACGACTCGGCGGCACATAACAACAACAACAACATATTAATGTAATACAAAATGCAAAAATGATCAAATAACATTGTAATTAGATTGTTAATAAAAGAAAATTAGGTATGAATAAACAAATGAAAAACCTGTGTGGTTTGTAATTTTTCTCTTAAAAAAAACCCCACAGGCCCTTAGCAATTTGCACAGTGTTCCCCCCCTAAAAAATGGAGGACAGATGAAAGGTTTATGAAAATCATTGGCAATACAGCTGGGATAACTTATTTTGTTAACTTAAATTTTCTTTTATTCTCTTGGTTGAAGCCTGGTTTAGTTTCTCAATTATTAAGTAAAAGAGTAAGGCAGGTGGGGTTTTTTTACAACTTTTGCATTATGACTTAAGTGAATTATAAAAGGCAACAGTAAGTTTCACAACAAAAAGGAAAGATGAGAGAGACACTTACTCTAAGAGAAAAATGCTTAAGCTATTGACAGACTTAGAGTTCTCTCCTAGGGAAAAGAGAGAAATTCTTAGGAACAGAAAAATGCAAGTTCAAAAGGTAGAATCCAAATGCATAGAAAAATTCATGTTGTTATGTGCTATCGAGTCGTTTGCGACTCATAGCGATCCTGTGTACAAGAGCCCTAAACGCCGTTCTATCCTGTGCCAATCTCGCTGTCTAAAACACATTCATTCCCACCACTCCACTCACAGAATTGATCCATCTCATCGAGGGTCTTCCTCTCCTGCGCTGTCCCTCCACTCTCCCAAACATGATGTCCCTCTCCAAGGACTAGTCAGTCCCTCCTTGCAACATACCTAAAGTATGTTAGATGAAGCTTCAGAATCCGTGACTCCAGGGAATATTCTGGCTTCACCCTCTCCAGGACAAACCTATTTGTTCTCCTAGCAGTCCATTCAACACTTTTCTCCAACACCACAACTCAAAGGCATCAATTCTCTTTCTATTATCCCTATTCACTAGCCAACTCTCCGATGCATAGCACGTAATTGCAAAGGCTATATCCTGGATCAGGCACACCTTAGTCTTCAGCCTGATGTCGTTTCACTTCGGTACTCTTTAGAGGTCCCTCATGGCTGACCTTCCCAATGCAATTTGTGTCCTGATTTCCTGGCTGCTATTACCAAGAGTGTTGACTGTGGAGCCAAGCAAACTAAAACTGTTAACTATCTCAATCTCTTCACCATCCATACTGATGTTGCCAATTGGCCCAGTGGTGAGAATCATAGAAAAATCTATGGCAAACAAATCAACGTGATTATTAAAACTCTTGATTTTTCTAAAATTATCTCTACTGGTTGATGGCTGGTGATTATATTTGAAATGGATTTTTAGTATCAGATTAAGTATGCAGATTTTAACTCACCTGAATAGAACTTGATGTCCCTACAGAGATACAAGGAAGGTACAAATAGAGTGAAAATAATCAGATAGGGATTGTATTAAGAAATGAGGTGTTTGTCATGTCACTGATACTGATCCAGGTGTGGATACTAAAAGTTGCTTTGTATTTTGGAAGAGAATCATCAAATGTTATGGGTATAAATGTTAATTTAATGGTTGAGGTGATTTTAATGTTTTTCTTTCCAGAAAATAGGTAGTGAAATTTCCCAGCACACTTGAGAGGAACATACATTAAAATTCTTGATAAGGTTCGTGATAAAGGTAATTTTGGAGGTGGTATGTTATCCAGTGATTCACAGTGTTCAGTGGGAAAGTGAGCTACCTGCATAGAAAAGACTGGTCTCGAAACATCTGTTCCATGTGAGAGAGTAAATATTTGATTAATAATTCCATCTGTATAGCATTCCTGGGTAGTATAAGCATTAATATGGTTGACTGTTAACTGAAGTACTTTAGAAGAAAGACTTGGTGATCTACTTCTAACAAATCAGTCATTGAAAACTCTGACACATAATGAAAACTGTTTCCTTCCAAGGAAAGAAAAAACCTTTCTGCTGACACACTTGGAGTCATGTGAGTCAGAATTGACTGATAGCAACTGGTTTAGTCTTATATTGAAGCTTTTGAGAGTAAAATGTAATAGTAGTTTGAAACAATACTTGAATCAGTAGACATCTTTATGGCCTCCACAATAATCTTATTTTCTGTAAGCCCACACTGAATGAGGACATTAAAGAAACTACAGGATAGGACAGGGTTCACATCTGTTATTCATAGGGTTACTATAAGTTGTACTTGACTTGGTAGTACTGAGTAACAACTAATTTGAGAAAGGAGTTTGAGAAAGTACTGAGTAACAACTAATTTGAGAAAGGAGTTTGTGAAAGGGCATCTGTGGGAGGCACAGTTAATCATTCTTAATAACCAAAAGGTTGCCATTTCAGACCCATTGAGAGACACCCAGTGGGGGTTGGGGGAAAGACCTGATGATCTGCTTCTGACAGGCTCAGCCCTGTAAACCTTTTGGAGTACATCTTTATCAGTGGAGTTGCTATGAGTCAGGATTGACTCAAAAGCAGTTGGTTTGCTTTTTTATTTTGGTACTTTGAGCAAAACAGTGGCTTCTAATTTAATACTGCCTCAGGACAGAGTCTTGTTCTTACTTCCTCATAAACTTGTGTAGAACCAAATCTATATTTTGTTTTATCAGGCATTGTACTTAATATTTTGTTTTAACCATAATGTTAAGAAATATTTTCAGTTGTAGATATTTCAATATCAAGCAGTTACTAATTTGTAACTGTTGGGTAACTAAAGAACTCTGATGGCATAGTAAATTGCATGTTTTGTTATTAATTGAAAAGTCAGAGATTCAAATATGATAGGTTCTTGAGAAAGATGGGTGGTTTCTTTCCATTTATGGATTTGTAGTGTCAGAAACCCAATGGAGGATTGCTGTTAGTGAGGCTTGACCCAGTCAGTGGTAGTGACTAAACCAAGTAAGTGAAGACAGATCTTATTTCCCCTCTGATGGAGAACGTCTTTTATTTTAGCTAATAAGCACACATAATCTATTCTTAGAGACAGAGTCAATGTATACTTTGAACTTATTTCTTAGTTCATGTGCCAGGCTTTAGGAAAGGAAAATAATTTTTAGGACTGATTACATGATACACCATTTATAAATATGTAGGAAGTAATTCCTGCCGCCTGAGGGTTGACATCTTTTGACTAGTTGAGTTTTTCCACACTTAATGGCTGGGGGGGGGGGAAGAAAGTAGATTGTTGGTCATAGTACTGAGCTTTTTATTCTGTGATTTGATTTGTTATTGTAGCAATAGTATTAGAAATTTATGAGGTGATTTTCTTTTTCCTCAAATGGACTCAGCCTTACTTTTTTTTTCTTACCAATTTTTTTAATTGAGATTTTAATGAAAGTTTACAGAGAACTTGGATTTCTATTAATTCATTGTTGCACATTTTCCTCCCTGCCCACCCCATCCCAATTCGCTTTTTTCTCTTTGAAATAAAAAATTTTATTGTTGTACAATTCCCCATTCCCACCCCAGTCCAATTTTTCTATGCATCTCTTATTCTGGACTCTTGTCATACAAAATAATATCTAATCATATATTCCTTTTAAGCAGTTCTTTCCCTCTTCTGTTTCAATGCAGTGTACATTATTTATCCCCTCTTTCCTTAGTTTCCCCCAAATCCTGATGTCCTGTTTTTTTTTTAAAATTTATTTTATTAATTTTAATGAACATTTACAGAGATTTTGAATTTCCATTCATTCATTGTTGCACTTTTCTCCCTGCCCCCCCCCCTCAGTTCGCTCCTCTCTGAAAAGTAAAAGAAAATTTCTTTCATTGGTATACCCGCCCTAGTACACTCCACTATGTAAACTTAATTCTGGATTCTTGTGATAACCATAATACCCTATCATATATTGTTTTTAAATTGTTCTCTCCCTCATCTGTTTCAGTGCAGTATACATAACTGATCCAGTTTTTCTCAGTCTTACCCCAACTCTGATGGCAGTCCCATTCTACAACAGTGGCACCATGCAGTATTTGTCCTTTTGTGACTGAGATACTTCACTCAGCATAATGTCCTCCACGGTCACCCATTTTGAATAATATTGCATGAGTTCCTTGTTTTTTCAATGCAATGTAGAATTCCATTGTGTGAATATACCACAGCTTCTCTAGCCATTCGTTTGTTGATGGGCACTTAAGTTGTTTCCAACTCCTTGCTATTGTGAACAAAGCCGCAATAAACATGATTGTGCATATGTTTGCTTGGATGTCGGTTATGGTCTCTTTGGGGTATATTCCCAGTAGTGGAATTGCTGGGTCAAATGGTATCTTTTTTTGCAACACTTTGAGAAAGCGCTACACCATTTTCCACACCATTTTCCACTTCCACCAACAGTGAATAAGGGTTCCAGTTTCTCCACAACCTCGCCAGCATTTGTTGCTTGCTGTTCTGTTAAATTTTGCTATTCTGACTGGGGTGAGATGATAATTCATAGTTGTTTTTCAGCCTCACTTTTGTCTAGTCGTTCTGACTCATAGTGATCCTCCATTGAACTTCTAAGGCTATAAATAGCTTCAGGAGGAGACTGTACCCTTGGACAGCTGATAGACTCACGTTACCTGACATATAGCCCGTTAGTTAGCTGTGCAACACCCTATGGACTGTGCTACTAAATTTCATTCAAAACAGGGTTAGAGGGAGATAGCAGTCAAGGAGTAAAAGCTCAATAATGTGAACTTGAATTTTTTTTTAAACACCAATGAATATCTTATGAATTTTATACAAAATAGGTTAAAATTATAGCTATGTTTAATTGTAAAATTGGCTTCTTAAAAAGTAGGTCTTGGCGAGCTCTGGTAGCTTAGTGGTAGGAAACTGCACTGCAATCCCAGAGGTGTGCAGTTCAAATCCACCAGATGCACTACTGAAGAAGGAGGAGGAACAATCGCCTCCTGTACCAGTCAGATCCAATTTGACGGTACACACATACAAAACAAAACAAAAAACAAGAAAAGGTAGGTCTTATTTTTCAACCTTAGGACAGGCACTAAGTTGAATTAACTTTTTCTTTGAAGTGAGGAATGCCAAACCCTCTTGCCATCAAGTTTGTTCTGACTGACTTTTAATGCCCCTGTAGGGCAGAATAGAACTGCTTCTTTGTGGAAACAGATGTCATATCTTTCTTTTGAGGTACATTTAAGTCACCAGCCTTTCAGTTAGCAACCTTACACTTTAATCTCATGCCACCAGCGCTCCTTGGAGATCACAGAAACATATTAAAATTGGCATCAACTTTAGTATTTAACGATTTAAAACAATTACATGGAATAAAAATTGACAGTAGAAACCTGAAAGTTTCAAAAATAGTAGAGGTCATATTGGAAGCAGGAGTGGCATCCACTTCCTAAATAACATGCCTCCAGAAATTCTATGACCTTTAATAAATGTCAGTAGTTACAGAGGAGCTTCAGGCCTTTTGTTCATAAGGTTGCTATGAGTCATGCTGAATTTGAAGGCAATCAACAACAGAGGTCAGTGAGAATAGTTGTACAACTTGAAGAATGTAATCAGTGTCTTTGAATTGTACATGTAGTAATGGTTTAACTGGCATGTTTCTTTTGTATATTACCAGTGATAATATCAGTTATTTTTAAAACTGGCATAAATATTAGCAAATTAATTATAAAATTTATGAAGTACAAAGATGGATGACTATATTTAGCTATGGTGTTTGACTATTTTTGATACTGAAGAGTTTTTGCTTTCATATTTCTTTTTTGGTTTTCTTCTTTTATTGGAGTATCTGCAAGCTTTTAATTAATGTAATTTAGACTATTTTTTCCTTTTTTAATCCAGAAGAATAATTACCTCTTTATTAGAATCTTCCCCCTACCCCCTTTTTCTTGTGTACGGTCAAATCAGATTCGACTGGCACAGAAGATTGTCCCTCCTTCTCCAGCAGAGCATCTGGTGAATTTGAATTGTGTGCCTTCTGATTTGCCGTGCAGCTTCTTGCTAGTAGGCCACCAGAGCTCCCTTCTTTCTTATGATCTTAAGCCTTTTTGGTTTGACCTTTTCAGATATTTTACTCATTAGATCTTTAAGTATGTATGCAGAGAATGAGTGTGTGTGCATATGCGCATGGACACGTACATATGTACATACTTCACTTTCAAAAGAATTCTTACATAAACTCTTCTGTGAGTGGAAATCCTGTGTGCCTGTCAGAGTTCATACTTAAAATTTCAGTTGTATTTGGGTAGCATTACTTTTCATTTAGGGGTTACAGGGAGAGTAGCAAGGCAAGCATAGTTATCCTGGAGAATTGGACTTTTGAATTTTTTTCCATCTTTTTAAAAAATTAATTTTAATGAAGTTTACAGTGATTTTGTATTTCCATTCATTCATTGTTAGACTTTTCTGCCTCCCCACCCTCCCCCCAGTTTGCTCTTCTCTTTCAAAAGTAAAAGAAAAATTCATTCATTGTTAGACAGTCCCTCCCCCTATGTCCACTGCACTATGCAGCCTTTGTTCTGGACTCCTGTCATGCCAGTAATACCTAATCTTAAATCCTTTTTAAACAGTTCTTTCCCTCCTCTGTCATTGCAGTATAGATAATTTATCCCATCTTTCTTAGTCTCCCCCCCCAACCCCAGTGTCAGTCCCCTTTTACAGCGGTGGCCCTATGCAGTATTTGTCCTTTTGTGACTGAGATATTTCACTCAGCATAATGTCCTACAGGATCACCCGTTTTGAATAATATTTTCATGAGTTCCTTGTTTTTTAATGCAATGTCGTATTCCATTCCATACCACAGCTTCTCTGTCCATTCATTTGTTGATGGGCACTTGGGTTGTTTCCATCTCTTTGCTATTGTGAACAAAGCAGCAGTAAACATGGGTATGCATATATCTGCTTGGGTGGCAGTTCTGGTTTCTTTGGGGTATATTCCAAGTAGTTGAATTGCTGGGTCAAATGGTATTTGCAACTTTTTGAGAAAGCACCATACTGCCTTCCTTTGGTGGCTGCACCATTTTACACTCCCACCTACAATGAATAAGGGTTCCAGTTTCACCACAACCTTGCCAGTGTTTGTTTGCTGTTCTCTTAAATTTTGCTATTCTTACTGGTGTGAGATGATATCTCATAGTTATTTTGATTTGCATCTCTCTTAGAGCTAGGGATTTTGAACATTCATGTGTTTCTTTGCCATCTGAATGTCTTTAGTGAAGTGTCTGTTTATATCCTGTTCCCATTTTTCAGTTGGGTTGTTTATCTTGTTGTGGTGCTCGAGTATTTTATAAATTCTAGATATAAGTCCCTTAGCTGACATGTCATTACCAGTTTTTCCCCCAGTCTGTAGCTTCCCTTTTTACCTGTTGACAGCATCTGAAACCTTGGACCTCATATTTTGGATCATGGTTTCTTGTTTTTCCAGTGCATCTAATGCCTCGTTAGTTTTATTTGCATTGTTTTGGATTGTTTTTAAAGCTCCTCCTGATTTTTACTTGCAGTGTCCTGTAATTCTTCAAGTTTGTTTTTCATCCATTGAAAATATTCAATCATTGTTCTTTTGACTTCTGTGTTAGAAAGTTTAATCAGACTTTCTGGCTTCAGGAAATCCATTGCTATCTGTGTCTCTTTTGGGCGGGGGGGTAATATATTGCTGGGGCTTGTATGGGGAGTGAGGTAGTCTGCTTCTTTTGGGACATTGCTGTGGTAGTGTGTTTCATGCCCGAGACAATAGCTGGTTATTGATCTGACGTCACTGCACCAGAGGAGCGTTGGGCAGGCACACAAGCAGATGCATGTAGGGTGGGTGCACACATAGACACACACTTGGTGGGTGGGAGATGCACATAGGAGGGGATTGCGGCAGAGACCTCACTCATTTTCCCACTGTCCTGCCTGCTTCTGGTAGGTGGGTCCCACCAAGACTCACTGCTCTGTCCTCTGGCTTGCTTCACTCACAGAGGCTCACTCTACTCTGCCGACATTTGCTGTACCCCGCCTGTGCTTGCTTTTCCTGCAGTTCTCAAGTGTCCCTGTTGATCCACAGCAATGTTTTGAGAAGCACCTATATGTTTGTGTCTTGCAGGCCTCAGGTTTGAGAGCAGTTTGTTCCCCAAAGTACCTGAGTGAGCATGGGGGAAGCCTGTTGTTCCCTTCTGGAAGTGGCTTCTCACCTCTGTCAAGGGGCCAGGACCTCTCTATTGCCTGAGTTTAGGGGTCCCCCGTGGTCAGGCCAAAGAGGAGTTTGTTCCCCAGAGTACCTGTTTGCTCCTGGCTGGTGCGTTCCACAGCAGCTCAGCAGGCAGGCTTCTGACTGGAACTCAGCTGGCAGCTTCTTGGACCTACCGCTCACTGCTCCTTAGTTAAGGGGTCCCACATGGTCAAGCTAGACAGCAATGTTTACCCCAAATAACTGTGGATGTAGTGCAGGCAACACTGTCCCACACTCCTTACTGCCATCCTGCACTCCTTCCTGGACTTTTGAATTTTGACCAAGAAATGCTTAAAACATCCTTGTATAATGGAGCCAGTCTTTACTGTTAGCTTAATGACTTAAGTTCTCTTAATTTCACTGAGTTAATTTCTGTATCTATAAAATGGGGGTGAGATCTTTACATGTTTAAAACATTAAATGCTCAGTATATGTCAGACTTTTTTAAAATTTATAACTTGCAGTTCATACAGTTAAGTACACTTTGATTTTATCTCCCTCTTCCTTTTTAGAATAAGTAGCTTTGCTTTTTGGTAATGAATGATTAATTGAAAGTAGGGCATATTTGAAGATGGTATAATTGTTAACTTTTCAAAGTTGTAAGGAAAAATACCAGCATTTCTGGTACCTCCGTATTACTAGTGATCGGATAACTCATTTGTGTTGATTAGAATTAGTATCTACAGTAGTAAACATACCAGCAGTCATGAGGATGGCCATGTTAGAGCAACATCTCATTCGGTTATACCAAGATTATTGTAGGTTGGATATGACTCAACAGTAGTTAACACCATTTACCTACTTTAACCTCTATAATACTGAAATTTTTGAATAATTAACTGATGATAGGAATTCCTGAGTGTTACAAACAACCTCAGACTGAAAGGTTGGTGGATCAGGTCCACTCAGAGTCTCCTCAGAAGATGTTGTTGTTGTTGTTGTTGTTATGTGCCATCGAGTCGCTTGTGACTCATAGCGACCCTATGTATAACAGCCCTAAACTCCGCTCTGTCCTGTGCCAATCACACTGTCTCTAACACTCCCATCCCAATTATCCCAGTCACTGAATCAATCCACCTCATAGAGGTCCTTCCTCTCCTGTGCTGTCCCTCAGAAGATAGGCTCAATAAATAGCTTCTAAAAAAATGAGTCATAGAAGACTATATGGATCACCCCATCAGCGAAATCTGGTGTCCAGGACCTCTCCAAAGTGTTAGAGAACAGTCATAGCAGACTAAAGACCGAGGTATGTGTGTGTGTGTGTGTCCCCCCCCCCCCACTTGGGAGTTGATGAAGCAAATGAATTTACATCCTACCATTTGTACATTTTAATTTTTAACATTTAACCACAATGTACTTGTACTTTCCCCAGTTCCTCCCGGTAATTGTTTCCAGTAATCCTTTGGTTCCTGCCCCTTGGGCTTTATCCTTGGGTAGTGGATGCTGCCCTTTTGTCCTTATGTGATTGATTATTCTAAGGAATGAGTGTCTCTGTGGTGTTCCCTGTCACCTTATGTTGTTGTCATAGGTGCTTTCAAGTTGATTGCCAATTTTAATGACCCTATGAACAGTAGATCTCAATTTTGCCCTATCCTGTGCCATCCTCATGATCTCTGTCGTGGTGAAGCCCATTTTGGTATTCATTGTGTCAGTCCATCTTATGGAGTGTCTTCCTTTCTTTTGCTGATTCTCTTATCTTTCCCAGCATGATGTCTCTAAGAACTGATTCCTGAAAATATGCCCAGGATAAGTCAAAGTTTCACTGTCCTGACCTCTAAGGAGGTCACTTTCAAGACAGTTACACTTTTTTTTTTTGACAGTTACACTTTCAAGACAGAGTTGTTTATTCTTTTGGTAGTCTGTGATATTTTACCTTGGAAAATCTGCTGGATAGCCAGCTGTGGGTCATTTCCAGCTTGATGGCACCCATCAACAGTGGCATGGTATGTTCAGTACTCTTTACTAACACCACACTTAAAAGTTGTCAATTTTTCTTCTGTCATCCTTTTTCATCTTACTTGGTTCCACAGACAGCAGCCTTGGTACCAGCAGTCCAGGAAACCAGGAGCCTTATTGTACTGCCAAAATCTACAGTCAGGGACCTCTCCAAATTATTGAGGAGCAGTAATGTCATTTTGAGGACTAAAGTGCATCTGATTCAAGCAATGGTCTTTTTAATCCCTTGCTATGCATCTGAAAGCTGGACAGCGAATAAGGATGGCAGGAAGAGAATTGATGCCTTTGAGCTTTAGTGTTGGAAAAGAGTACTGAATATCCCCTGGACTGCCAAAAGAACAAACAAATATGTCTTGTAGAAGGTGCCGCCAGAGTACTGCTTGGAGGCAACAATAATAAAGCTCATTTCACCTACTTTGGGTTTGTTTTTAGGAGAGGGATATCATGCTTGGAAATGTGGAAAGTAGATTAAAGAGAGAAAGATCCTTAAGAAGATGGATTGACACAGAGTCTGCCGTATTGGTCTCAGGTGTGTCAGAAATTATGAGGAATGCACAGGATAGGACAGGGTTTAGATTTGTTGCTCAAAGACTCACCGTGGGCTGTAATCAACTCAACAGCACCTAACAACAACATCCTTATTCATTGTCCATCTTTGAGATGCATAGGAAGCAACTGGAAAAACCATGGCTTGGATTAGACACACTTTAGTCTTTATTATTTTATACTGGTTTACTTAACAAAGTTTGTATACATTGTTTTGCCCACTGGATCTTTCCTATTTCCTTTACCCACCCCCCACCCCCATTCACCCATCCTCAATCCTCTACTCCCACCCTTTGGATCCTCATACACTTTCTACAATAATGCTCTTATACAGTATTTATCCTTGTGGGATTGAGGAGGGAGACTCATAACCTGTGTTGTGCAGACACAACCTTACTTGTTGAAAGTGAGGAGGACTTGAAGCACTTGGTTGCAGAAGATCAAGGAATGCAGCCTTGAGTATGGATTGCATCTCAATATAAAGAAAACAAAGATTCTTACCACTAGACCAGTAGGCAGTGTCATGATGGGTGCAGAGGAGATTGAAACTGTCAACAGCTTCATCTTACTTGGATTCACAATTATTTCTCTTGGTATGAACAGTCAAGAAATAAGGAGACGCATTGCACTAGGAAAATCTGCAGTTAGGGACCTTTCCAAATTATTGAGGAATAGTGATGTCAGTTTTAAGACTAAAGTGCATCTGATTCAGGCCATAGTCTTTCTGATTACTAGCTATGCATCCAAGACCTGGAGAATGAATAAGGATGACAGAAAAAGAATTGATGCCTCTGAGCTGTGGTGTTGGGGAAAAGCACTGAACATTCCATGAATGGCCAAGAGAATGAACAGATATATCTTGGAGAGTGTGCAGCCGGAGTGCTCTTTGGAGGCAAAAATGAGGAGGCTTCGCCTCATGTACTCTGAACACGTTGCTAGGTGATGCTATTCCTTGGAGAGGTACTTGATGTTGGGAAGGGAAGAGGGTTGGCGAGGAAGGGAAGACCCTCAACCAGGTGGATTGACATGGTGACTGCTGCAGTGGGCTCTTGTGTGTCAGGAAGTATGAGGATGGCACAGAATAGGACCCGGTTCAGATCTTTTGTACATAGGGTTGCTATGAGTTGTACTCAGTGGCACCTGATAACAACAACAATGCTCTCTAGTCCCTCCCAAGTTAGGTAGTGATTTAAAAAAATCATTGCTTCTGCATGCTGCATAGTAGTCCATCATGTCAATGTACCATATTTCTCAATACATTCCATTGTGGTTGGACATTTGGGCTATTTGCATGTTCTTGCGATGGTGAATAATGCTGCTCTGAATATTGGTGTATGAGTCTCTGTGACTCAGTTCTCATTTTCTCTGGGTATATATATTTATTTTAAGCAGTGGAATTATCTGGGTCATATGGAATTTCCATGTTCAGCTTTGAGGAAACACTAACCTGCCTTCTGGAGTAGTTGTACCATTTTGCAATCCCACCAACAGTGTGTAAGAGTTTCTATCTCTCCACATCCTCTCCAACATTTATTACTTGCTGTCCTGTTAAACTTTGCTTCTGCTGCTGGAGTGAAATGATACCTCATAGTGGTTTTGATTTGCATCTCTCTTATTACCAGTGATTTTGAGCATTTTTTTTTCTAGAAATGTCTGTTGTTTCAAAAAAGTGTCTGTTGGCCATCCAGACATCTTCCTCTGTGAAAATTCTTTCCTTGTCTTTTGCTCAATTTGTAATTGTGTTATCAGTCTTTTTCTTGTGGAGGCCATGTGGGATTCTGTAAACTTCTGATAATGAGTCCCATGTCTGAAATGATATTGCCAAATGTTTTTTCCCTGTCGGTAGGGTTTTTTTCCCCCACTCTGTTGGAAAATGTTTTTGATGCATACAGGATTTAATCTAGAAGGTCCAATTAATCAAATTTATTCTCTCCAGATTGTGCATTTCTGGCTGTATTTGGGAATCTCTGTATCAAAGAGTAGGCTCTCTAAGCTTGATTCCAGTTTGTCTCTGATGAACTTCATGGTTTTGAACTTTTCTCCCAGGTCATAAAGAGGTACTTGGCAGCAGAATTCACCAGTACAACACATCTTTTGATTTCTTGACTACTGCAACTATGAGTGTTGATTGTAGATCCAATTAAAGTTACTGGCAACTTAAATTTTTTTCTCAGCCTATTGGTTCAGAGGTCAGGATACTTGTTTTCTTATTGTTGAGACATAATTCATATTGAAGACTTGGTTTTTTTATCTTCTGCAACAAGTGTTTCAAGACCTTCACTTTGTGCAAGCAAGTGTGTGTTATCTGCACAATGCAAGTTGTTGAGTCTTCCATCAATGGTAATTCCACATTCTTCATATAGTACAGCTTTTCAAATAATTTGTTCAGCATATAGACTAAGTAGGTATGGAGAAAGGTGAAGCGCACCTTTTCTTATTTTAAATTATGCAGTGTTCTCTTGTTCTTTTCAAACAACAGCTTTTTGATCTATTTATAAGTTTCACATAAGCACAGTTAAATTTTCTGGGATTCCTGTTCTGAATTTTGGCCGTAATTTTTTATGACCCGCATGTTTCTTATGACTGCTTTAGAGGACTGTCTATTATTTTAGTGAAAATTGAGATAAGGGGATGAATTATGTTTCAGGTTTGAAGGATGCCATAGTCTTGGAGATTCTACCAGTCTCTGCTGAACCAGTGAAACTGACCTTTTAAATGGTTTTTCAGCCTTGTGCAGTCCATTTCCCCTTACCCTTTCCAGGATCTTCTGTGCTGGTCCCTTTTAGTGTACTCGGTGGTGTCATCTAGTTCTTCTGATCTCTGGGTTATGGAAGTTTTGAGATTCTTATATGCCGTTTTCTTTTTCTTTGCCCCATTCCAGAGAGATTAAGAGTTGCATCTTGGGTGGCTTTTCACAACCTTTTGAAACTCCACTTGTTACTTACCATAGTAGGATGTATAGCATTGTCTTTGTGGACTTTGTTATGCCAATTGATCTTGATGTCCCTGAAGAATACAGTATTAAGACCCCACAACCAGGAGCTCATTCCTTCGGGTATTTGGTTATGTTTAACACGGTGCCACACATATTTTTTTCCCTCAATGTATTACTGTCATTTGTGGCAACGTGTTAAGGAGCTTTGTCCCCTATTGATTTTGCTATATATGCATTAACAGATTTATAGCAAATACTAATAGGAATATGGACATACTATCTGCCAAACCTGTGTATGGACATGGTTGTAGTCCCCATCTTTGGTGGAATGTCTTTTTATGTCCTCTGCCCATTGTTTAATTGGGTTATTTCTAGTAAAAGAACTTAATGAGGTATTGGGTTGTTTTTTTTTTGGTAATTTTAGAGATTAGTCTCTTGTGATAGAAATTGCTGTCAAATATTTTTTTTTCCTAGTCTGTAGGTTATCTTTTAAATTCTATTAAATCTTTTGAACACAAGGAATAAATTTTTAAAAGATCCCATGTCTAATTGTCCTCTTAATGTCTCATTTTTTGGTTATATTTGATAGGCTATTTAGTGTACTTTTTTTTTTAAAGTAAACCAATGTACAAGAAAAATTTTATTTAGTGTTAAGTACATTCCAATGTTGTCTTTTATAATCTTTATAGTTTTAAGTATTATGTGTAAGTCTTTGATCCATCTTGAGTTAGTTGTGTGTGGTATGAAGGATGGATTTTGTGCATTTTCTGCATATGGGTAAAGTTTGGTCAGCACCATTTGTAAAGAGGTACGTTTTCATCACTGTGTGCTAAAGATCACTTGACTGTACGTGAATGGATTTACTTCATGATTCTGAATTCTGTTCCACTGGTTTGTTATCTCTTGCTCTGCCAGTACTTTAGTTGTTAGGTATGACTACAGCACTTAGTGACCCATTGAATGAGTAAGTGATCTAAATCTTCTACTATCCTTTGCCATCCTCGTCATCCCTGATATCCTTGAGCCCATTGTTATAATCTGTGACCATTCATCTCGTTGAGGGTTGTCTTCTCTTTTGCTGACCCTCTGCCTTTCCAAGCATGATGTAATTTTCCAGAGACCAGTCCTTCCTAATGCCCAGAATATGTGAGATGAAGCTTTACCGTCCTTGCCTTCAAGGAGTCTGTTGGCTGTACTGTTTCGAAGACATATTTGTTCTCTTGGCACATTCCACAGGATATTACTCTTCTCCAACACCACAACTCAAAGGCATCTATTCTTCTGTGATCCTTAGTCATAGTTTAACATTCAGAAGCATAACAAGTAATAAAAGAGACCATGGATTGAATCATGTGCACAGTATTCTTTAAATTGACATCATTGCTTCTTAATACTTTGGAGAGGTCCTTGACAGCAGATTTTCTGTCTTTTGAATTCCTGACTGCTGCTGCCAAGGGTGTTGATTGTGGATTCAAGTAGAATAAAATAATTGCTGTTCAGTTTTTTCTCCATCTTATCATGATGTTGGAGAACTCTGGTGGACTTAGAGTTTAAGAAGCTGTGCTGCAGTCCACAGGCATGTGGTTTGAATCCATTAGCTGCTTTGCTGTAGAGGGATGGGCAGTCTCCTTGTGTGTGATTTACTGCCTCTAAAAACCCTCTGGAGGGTCAGCTGTGGATTCCAACTTGATGGTACACCATCACCACAACAACATGATGTTACTGATTGGATTTTTGTTTCTTGATGTTGAGATGTGATCCATATCAGGTATTTCAAGTTTCTTCACTTTCAGCATCCAAGGTTGTGTTATCATCATAAAGCAAATTGATGAGTCTTTTTCCAATCTTGATACTACGTTCTTTATAAATTCCAATCCTTTGAATGGACCAGATTAAATAGTTTTGGAGAAAGGTTCCAGTATTAGCACACTCCTTTATTGATTTTAAACTGTGCAGTGGTTTATTACTCTGTTCTAATGACAGCTTCTTGGTCAAGTATAGGTTTTACATGAGCACACTTTCTTCTCAGTGTTATCCACACAGTCTAATGCCATCCAATAGTCAATAAAACAGAAAAACATTCTTCTCATATTCCTCTGCTTTCAACCATGATTCATCTGATGTCAGTAATAATATCCCTGGTGCTATGACTTCTAAAACCCAGTTTGAACTTCTGACTCTTCTCTGTCAGTACACTGTTCCAACCAGTTTTGGATACACACATGTGATATTAATGATATTGTTCAGTAATTCCATGTTCTCTTGGACTACCTTTCTTGAGAATGCGAATAAATACATGTCTTTTCCAGTTGGTCAGTCAGTTAGCCAGATAGCTGTCTTCCAAATTTCCTGCACAGTGAGCATGTCCAAAGCTGTATCATTTAGTTGAAACATGTCAGTTGGTATGCTATTATTTCCAAAGCACTTAACTTTTTACCATGCCTTCAGTGCACTTTGAACTTCTTCCTTCATCACAATTGGTTCTTGATTATTATACTTCTTCCTGAAATGATTCTGTGTCAGCCAATTCTTTTAGGTACTGTGATTGTAGTATTGACTGTATTATTCCCTCCCATCTTCCCCCCCCCCCTTGATGCTCCCTGGATCATCCAAGATTTTGCCTGGAGTATTCTTCAGTATTCTGACTTGAAATTTGAATTTGTTTTTCAGCTCCTTTAGCTTGACAAATGAATGCCCTCCGAGTTTTTCCTTTTTATTTTGTAACTTCCACTCTTTGCATATTTTGTTTTAATACTTTGTCTTCTCAAGCTGCCCTTGGAAATCTTTTGTTCAGCTTTTTTTAACTACACTGTATCTTCTCTTTGTTTTGGCTTCTTGATGTTCTAGAACAATTTTCAGAGTCTCTTCTGTTTTAATCTTTCTTATCTTTGCAAATGACCCTTTGCTTTTTTCTGAATAATATCCTTGATGTCATCCCACAGTTCATCTGATATTCAATCATTTGTGTTCAGTGCTTCAAATTTATTCTTCAGAAGGCTTTTTTAATTCAGAAGGGAGGGACGCAAGGCCGTATTTTGTTTCTTGTATACTTACTGTTTTTAGTCAGCTTCAGTTTGAACTTGTATATGAATAATTAATGGTCTCTTAAAGTCAGTCCTGGCATGGTTTTGATTGCTGACATTGAGCTACTCCAGTGATTCTTTCCACAGATACGGTCATTTTGATTCCTGTGTAGCCCATCAGGTGAAGTCCATGCGTATAATCACGGTTTGTGTTTTCTTAAAAAAGGTGTTTGCAATAAATAAATCATTATACAGAATTAATTTATTAGATCCCAAACCTCATTTCTGTCACTATGTCCATAATTTCTGATTACCAGTCCTTTTTGTTTCTAGCTTTTATGCTTTAGTCACCAGTTAATATGAGTGCACATTGATTTCATGTTTGATCAGTTTTAGACTGCAAAAGTTGGTAAAAATTCTTAATTTCCTTCTCTTTGGCTTTAGTTGTTTGTATGCATATTTGAAAAAGAGTTGTGCTAACAGGTTTTCTTGTATATGTAGGGATATTATCCTAGCATTCAAATCACTGTGGTAGACTATTAAAATTGCTTTGTGTGTGTGTTGTAGGTTTTAAAAAATTACTATTAATTTTAATGAAAATTTACAGACTTTGGATTTCCATGAATTCATTATTGCACTTTTCTCTGTAACTCTTCTCTTTGAAAAGTAAAATTCTTTCATTGTTTTACAGTCCCTACCCCTAGGTCCACTCCACTATGCAGCCTTCGTTCTGGACTCCTGTCATGACAGTAATACCTAATCACATATCCCTTTTAAAAAGTTTTCTCCCTCTTATGTTTCAATGCAGTATACATTATTGAACCCAGTCTACCCCCAACCCCGAGGTCAGTCTTGTTTTACAACAGTGGCTCCATGCAGTATTTGTCCTTTTGTGACTGAGATACCTCACTCAGCATAATGTCCTCCAAGGTCACCCATTTTGAATAATATTGCATGAGTTCCTTGTTTTTCAGTGCAGCATAGTATTCCATTGTGTGAATACACCACAGCTTCTCTCTCCATTCGTTTGTTGATGGGCACTTACTTTGTTTTCAACTCCTTGCTATTGTGAACAAAGCTATAATAAACATGAGTGTGCATATATCTTCTTGGATGCCAGTTATGATCTCTTTGGGGTATATCCCCAGTAGTGGAATTGGTGGGTCAAATGGTATCTTTTTTTTTCAACTTTTTGAGAAAGCGCCACACCATTTTCCACAGTGGTTGGTTGCACCATTTTGCACTTCACCAATAGTGAATAAGGGTTCCAGTTTCTCCACAACCTCGCTAGCATTTGCTGTTCTATTAAATTTTACTATTCTTTCTGGAGTAAGATGATATCTCATAGTTGTTTTGATTTGCATTTCTCTTAGAGCTAGGGGTTTTGAACATTTCTTCATGTGCTTGTTGGCAGAATGTCTTCTTTGGTGAAGTGTCTGTTCATATCCTGTGCCCATTTTTTAATTGGATTGTTTATCTTGTTATGGTTAGTGTGATAGGTTTTGTGATTTGATAGCTTTCCTTTTAGTTTATAAATTATATGATGCCTATGCCAATAGCCAGTATGACCTATTTCAGTTCAGCTCAGTTTTCTAATGTTGAAGCTACTATTAGATTGCTTAGAGAAATTTTTCTTTCTAAATTACTATCTTTGGATTTTGATGTGCTGTTGAATCAGAACCAACACATAGATTGTTGCTCTCATACCATGTTGGGGTCACCATATTTTGCACTTCTCTGGCCAGCAAGAAATAGCCTGGGGACAGAGTGAACCACTCAAGACCTTAGCTAGTCCAGAAATAAGGGGAAAGGAACTAATGGCTGAATGTTCTCTTCACCTGTAATCCTTACAGCTTTTACTTTAGAAATTTTATAAGCGAAAAAAGCATGTTGACTAGAGTCACAAAATAGCATATTGTTTAATTGCTACTTGTATGTTGCCAGGAGGGACCAGTCCTTGGAGAAGGATAGCACAATAGGATGAGGACAGTGCAGGAGAGGAAGACACCAGATGAGATGGATTGATGGTAGGTGTGTTAGAGACAGTGAGATTGGCTTAGGATAGAGCAGGCTTCAGAGCTCCTGTATATAGGTTGCTAATGAGTCCTGATTGACCCTGTTGCTGACATAACAAAAACAACTGTTTCTTACTGGATGACTCTTCTTGTTTACCATACCGTATCCATATCAGAAGGCAGCCTCAGCCAGAGAATCAACATGTGCATTTACACATTCACAAAACAGAGTGTACTTTTGCCCTGATTACATTTTTTAGATTGTTTTATTGTTATGTGCCGTAGAGTCATTTGTAACTCATAACGACCCTATATACAACAGCCCTAAACCCTCCTCTATCCTTTGCCAATCTTACTGTCTCTCACGCACATATCCCCATTACCCCAGTGACTGAATCAGTTCATCTCATCAAGAGTCTTCCTCTCCTGCGCTGTCTCTCCATCCTCCTAAGCATGACGTCCCTCTCCTAGTACTGATCCTGCCTTGCAACATGTCCAGAGTATGTCAGATGAAGCCTCAGAATCCTTATCTCCAAGAAGCAGCCTGGCTTCTCCCTCTTCAGCACAAACTTGTTTGTTCTCCTAGCAGTTCATGGTGTATTCAGTACTCTTCTCCAGCACCACAGCTCAAAGGCATCAGTTCTCCTTCTGTCATCCCTAGTCATTGTCCAGCTCTTTGATGCATAGCAAGTAATTGCAAAGACCAAGGCCTGTATCAGGCTCACCTTAATCTTCAGACTGACATCGTTGCTCTTCAATACTCTGGAGAGGTCCCTGACAACAGATTTTCCCAGTGCAATTCATCTTTTGATTTCTTGGCTGTTGGTACCAAGAGTGTTGATTGTGGAGCTAAGCAAACTGAAACTGTTAACAATCTCAACTTCTTTACCATCTATCATGATGCTGCCAATTGGCCCAGTGATGAGAATCTTTGTTTTCTTGATATTGAGGTTCAATCCATATTGAAGGCTTCAGTCCCTGACCATCTGCAGCAAGCACTTCAGGTCCTTCTCAGTTTCAGCAAGCAGGGTTGTGTCATGTGCATAATGCAGATTGTTGATGAGTCTGCCTCCAATCCTGATGCCACACTTCTCCTCATAGACCCCAGCCTCCTGGATAATCTGTTTTGCATATAGATTCAAAAGATAAGGAGATATAGGACACATCCTTGACACACACCCTTCCCAATTTTGAACCATGCAGTGTTTCTGGGCTCTGGTCTGACAACTGCCTCCTGGTCCAAGTATAGGTTTTGCATAAGCACAATCAAGTGTGAAAGGTGACCTGACAGAGTATGGAAATTATCGAACAGTATCCTTGATAATCACTTGCAAGAAAGATTCTTCTCAACATTTTGTGAAAACTCTGATTGTCTACATCAACAGAGAACTACCTGAAGTGCAGGCTTGGTTTAGACGCCGCCGTGGCACTAGAGATATTATAGCTAATGCCAGATGGATCTTAGCTGAAAGCAGAGAGTACCAGAGGACTGTCTGTGTTTCAGTGACTGTGCAGAGGCATTTTACTGTGTGGATCACAACAGACTGTGACTGACTCTGAGAAGAATGGAAATCCTAGAACTTGCGCTCTTTAAGATTACATTCAACCCTTACAATAGCTGACCATTGGATTTTTTGAGGCTTTAAATCTCACAGGAGCATATTGTACAAGATGTAGATAATTTTTATGCCTTTTTAATCTATATTCTTTGGTTTCTAGAAACATTAACATTTAAGAAAACAAGCTGTTTGTTAATTATTCTGATGGAAATAGTACTTTTAAAAAGGACTTAGGATTTGAACTTTAGTGGCCCAAATAGGCAGGTGTTTGGAGTTGTATATTGACGATGATGTTGAGTGCTGTTGTGTTCATTCTGACTTAATGATTTTTATGTGACATAGTAGAACTTCCCAGTAGGGTTTTTTTGGTTGTAATCTTTATGGATGAAGATCATAGTATCTTCTGAGGTATGTTGATTCCTCATTCAGTGCTGTCGCGTTTATTCTGACTTACAGTGACCATATACTGGGTTTCCAAGGTTGTAAATCTTAAAGGGAGAAGACTGCCCATCTATCTTCTTCAGAGCCATTGGTGAATTCAACCTTGTGATTACAGCAGTGTACTCTCATACTACATCCCTTTGAAAAGTAAGGAAGCCCTGCCCTCTCTTTTGTTTTTTGTTACTGTTTATACAGAACTTAGTTCCTCAAAAACAAAGATTTTAGAGTCAAAGGTCTTAGAGTCAGTGAGTCTCTAAAATAATTTTGGGCATCAGTTATGACAAAAGACTATTGAAAAGAAATATTATTTTTGGTAAGCTAGAGTTCAGCAAAAAGAATAATACCCTTCATGAGATGGATTGACATAATAACCACTGCAGTGGACTCAAAATATACCAGCAATCGTGAAAGTGGTATTTGTTTATTCTGTTACACGGAAGATCATGGTGAATTGCTCGCTTGAATTTCTTACCCATCACTCTCTAATCCTTTCCTACTTTTGGGGGGAAAATGAAAACTTTCATAAGCTGAATGGAGACAGTTAAAAAAACAGAAAAAAAGAATAGGGGACTAAACATATATGTCTGTAGAATGACTTGAAATATGTGTGTGAGTGTGTAGGGGAAGGGACTGGTTTGCAAGAGAGAGTGTTCAGTTGTGACACAGGTAACTAGAGTAATGTTGCAGGAATACTGTAACTGGACAGAGCTATTCTTAAAGTATGTTTCAGAGGAGATATGTATATTCATAATTTGCTTCTGAACTTCAGTGTTATTTCTGTTAGCTGTGGATTCAGCTGCCCTGAATGGTTCTTATTGCTAGGGGAGTATGTAACTTCTACAGTTTTTAGAAAAAGTTTTTGGTGAACATCCTCGTCTTATCATTATCTATCTGTTCCTTCACACTTCAGTAATAGATAAAGGAAAGAAGTATGACTGGCAGGATAGTCACTTAGGATTGTGGTTTTGTTTTTTTCTTTCATTTGAAATTCTTTGGTGGTGGTGATGTGTTTTGGCTTTGGTAACGAAATAGTTAAAGCATCATGATCTGAGAGGAAACTAACTCTCATGAATGAGACAAAGTTTGGCACCAAGCCAGAATAATGGAGGGGGATAGTTAGGGTAGGGGGATTAACTGACTTTTGTACCACAAATGACTTTTAGAAATTAAAAGATAATTCCATGTCCTGAGGTTATAAACCGGCTACAACTGGTTTTTTTCTCCCCTCCCCTCTTTTGCCCTCGCTAAGCATCATGGGTAAAAGTAAGCATCCCCCTGTTTCTTTTGTTTTATATAACAGTACGCCATGTGATTGGCAGGGCAGTGCCCGTTTGGAGACCGGGCTTGCACAGGTCCTCAAGGGGGTTGGCACACATGGGGCCGCCCCTCTGCTACAGAAAGGATCTCACTTAAAATAGAAAAGGGAAAGAGAACCTACTCCCCACCCTCCAGAAAAAAAAAAAACCACAAAAAGTAAACCCATTTCTTATTCCTTCTTTTCTTGCTTTTTCTGTTTCCCCCCTTTCTTGTCTCCAATTATCCTGGCAGCTAAAGGAGGGAGCAGAAAAATGTATACCTGTAAGTATTTTTCAACCATCTTGCCTTTTTTCCTTTATTAAACATTCCCCCCCCCAAAGCAAAAGCTCAAAATTGCTCTGAGATTTTCAGAGATCTTTTCTGATGTTATAAAAGATAATATTCTGAAGTTTCTGATGGGATTAAACTATTAAACACTGTTGATTTTTGAAAATCTATGGAGGGGAATGATTATTTCTCATACAAAGCTTCTTTTGGTTTGGATCATCTTTCCCGAGCTTCATCCACTTGCTGTAATGTTCAGATTCTCTAACTCTCAAACTAAAGCTGTAAGAAAAATGTTAAACTAAGGCTTGCTTGCTTTCTTCCTTTTTTTCCTCCAAATTTCTTTTGTCTGTGGCAGTGATGGTTCTAACTCCCCCTTACCCTTACTCCCCCCTCCTTTTTCCATGTCAGTTCCAACCCTTCCCTGTGAATGGAGTCAACCAGCTGACTGAGTGCTGGCATCATGCCAGGGGCTGCAAAGCAATGAGAATGCGCGCACTCGTGTGTGTAAGTATATACAGAACACAAAGGAAAAGGCCTGCAGTCTAGGAAATCACAGCTATTATATAAGGAAGGCTGCGTCATCTCTGCTTGCTTGGACTTAAACACAGAGAGGTGGACGCAAAAAACATGAGAAATACCCTTTTGAACAACCCCTCTTTGCCCCTTTATTTCTTTGCCATCTTAAGCATCATCATCAACAGCAAAAATCAGGTATTTGTTTTGTAGCAAAAAGAGACATAATTTCTCTGTTGAAGTAGTAGTTACCATGTTCTAGTGGAAGTAATAAGTCTTTTGCAAGAGAAGTTCTGGGTCTCTTCTTCCTGACCCCGTTAGAAGGTGATATGCTTGAAGAAGACTAGAAAAATGGCTTAACTTGATTTAACAGCTGCAATTTGTCTATTGTTGGTGGGGTTTTTTTTTTTAGATTATGGAGGACTTAATTAGTGTTTGATATTTCAGACTTCCCAGGGTCATGGGGTGGGTAAGAAAGTAAGTACTTTTAAGGAGAAATAGAGAACCAGATAAATGGACAATAGTACCTGTAGGGTTTTTTTAAAAAATATTTTTTGTTTTATATATGATATTATAAAAAGGTGATATCCTAGAGCTCTGGTGGCCTAGTGGCAAGAAGCTCCACTGCAATTCCGAAGGCACACAGTTCAAATCCACCAGATGCTCCTCTGGAGAAGGAGCAGCAATCCCCTACTGTACCAGTTGGATCCGATTTGATGGTGTATGTACACACACACACAATAAAGAAATTTAAAAAAAAGGTGATATCCTCACTTTGCCACTGGCCACAAGTTAGAATTGTGCAAAAGGAAAATCAGCACATAAAAGTTGGACAAATTGGCGAGCTCTGGTGGCCTAGTGGCAAGAAGCTGCACTGCAATCCCAGAGGTGCACAGTTTGAATCCACTAGATTCTCTGGTGGAGAAGGAGGGACAATCTCTTCCTGTATCAATTAGACCTGATTTGATGGTGCGCGCGCACACACACACACACACACACACACACAGAAAGTTGGACAAACTTGTAAAGTTTGTCATAAATTTTAAAGATAACATACATTCATTCATTCATTTTATGTGTGTAACATCAAATTGGATCTGACTGGTACAGGAGGTGATTGTTCCTCCTTCTTCAGCAGAGCATCTGGTGGATTTGAACCACGCACCTCTGGGATTGCAGTGCAGTTTCCTACCACTAGACCACTAGAGCTCGCCAAATTTTAAAACATCGCAACTAAAAAAGAAAAAATAAAAAAGCAAACAAAAAACCCATGTTGCAAGCCTTGCAATTTTTCTAACCAAACCAGAAAATTTTATCTTTCATGTATTGCATGAAACTCAATATACATTTAGAAATGATAATTCTGCTCAGTTTACCATGATGCCTTCTCCCATTCTAGATGTAATGTTTGCACAAAAGAGCTTTTAATGTTAGCTGAAAATTATAAATAGGTGTATGATAATATGATAAATGAGGTGTATTAATGAAAAAGAGATACTATTGTTGTTCTTTATTTTATGTGAGTTTATCTTTGCTCCTGCCATTTGGCCTTTTGGAATAATGAGGATTTAGTATGAAGGAGCTTTCCTTCTAGTTTGTCCTGTACCCCCTGCTGTGGAGATGAATCTGGTTTATAGTGGTCTTCCTTCAAGTTCTTTATAGGAGAAGATTGCCCATCTTTCTTCTGCAGAGCAGCTTGTGGATTTGAACCCTGACTTTTTGGTTAGTAGCTTAACATGTAAGCTCCTTGGTTAAGCTCCTTGGTTTATCTTTATCCTATAATAATGGTTTATCAGAGAAATTTTGCTAATTGAGAACATCTATATTTGTGTTAGATAAATCTTAGAATTTGTGTTCTTTGACATTTTTGGTGGCAGCTCTAGTGGCCTAATTGTAAGAACTTGAGCTATAATCCCAAAGACATATGGTTCAAATCGACCAGTTACTCCTCAGAAGAAAGATGAGCAATCTCTTCCTGTGTGATTTACTGCCTCTGAAAACCAACTATAGGTTGGTCTGATTCCATACTCAACCACCACCACCACCACCACGACCGCATCTTCAGCCAACAGACCTTGAATGTTTTTTTGTAAGTCTTTTTGGAACCTACCAATGTGGCTTGTTGTTCTTTCTAAGGAAACCCGAAGGTCCTTCCTAGCTCCAGATAGCTTGCTTGAACTCACTCTTTCCAGTTGCCTTTACAAATGAATTAAGGGAGATTATTTCCCAGTGTAAAAAGAGCAAGAGCCTCGTGGAGATGGCAATATCTGACCTTTACTAACTCTCCAAAGAGGAACTGTCTTTAGCATTATCATCTACAGTGCAAAACCAATTCCCATGAGTTCGGACATGTCCCCCATGCTCCTGCACCTCTTTATACTCTTCCCAACACCAGTCTTCTTGCTCTATTAGATCCAAGATCCGTTGGAGTAGCTCACAAACCATACAGAATCATATTAGGGAAGTAAAAATGCTGTAATTCAGCTTGGCAGCAATGTACACTCAGAACAGTTCTGCAATGTGTACACAGGTGCTTCAGCCTCACAACTTTAGACCTGTGTTACAAAGTGCTTAGTACTAACAGTTATATATGGCTCTCCCTGTCCCAGTTCCCCAACACACTTGAACAAAGGCTTCTAGCTCTGGTTCCATTGGTAGCAGTCCCAGGGTCAGCTCAGTTTCACATCTGTTACATGGTTCTGCTGGCTGCTGTTTTTCTATAGGTCGTGGTCTGAGTTGGCAGCAGTCTTTGGCCCTGAAGGATATGCACTCTGCATGCCTTCTTCTTCTTTGCCGGTGGTAAGGTTCTCAAAATCTCATGCTGAATCTGCTCACTTTAGTGGTAAGACTAGCCAGTTCCCTTGTGGATAGATTAGCATAACCTGTTCACTTAATTCTCACACATCCACATGGCAAAGTCAAAGTCACTTCTAGGAAAGCCATTTGAATAAACCCTTAGCACCACACCCAGTTAATGGAAAATTGAAAAACAAAATACAGTGAGAGACCAACTTTCTTCTAACTTTGAGGTTAAGTAGGTAAAGATCATCCAGAGTTAACTGTGACATTCCGTAGTTCTTAGAATGGTAGTATCATCTAAAGGGGCCTTGATGACATACTGCATAATAGGTTGGATTGCTGACCAAAAAGTACTGTAGTTTGAATTCACTAGTCCTACCTCAGGAAAAAGATGGCTAGCCTCTTCTTGTAAGAATGTACATTGTTGGAAATCTAGTGGATTTCACCATGAATGGGAATCAACTTCACAGCATTGGTTAAAAATCCTTACCGTTCATCAAGAGTTTGTCAGTGTGATACTTGCTTACTGAATCTCAGAGAAGAGGATTTAAAAAAAATTATTTGAATGAAAATTTCTAATTTATACATATCCCCCCCAACTCTAGTCTGTTCGATTGTTCATTGCAATACACATGGCTAATCATCCATTCATTTAAAATTGACCTTCTTTGCACCTATTCCAATGAGTAATATTTATCCTTTTGTGACTGACTTGTATAGTGTGATACATTTTTCCATGAGTTCGTTTGTCAGTGCTATGTAACACTCCCATTATGTGTATATACCATGTTTTCTCTATCCATTTTTTTTGATGGGCACTGGGCTTGGTACATCTCTTTGCTATTGTGAGTAATGCTGCAATAAACATGGTTGTCCATACATCTCTTTGTGTTGCAACTCTTAATTTCTTTATTAAATAGCTGGATCAAATGATATTTCTATTTTCAACCTTCTGAGGAAGCACAATAGCCTTACATAGTGTTTGTAGCATTTCCCAGTCCCACCAGTAGTGAATGAGAGTTCTAGTCTCTCTCTGTATCGTCTCCAGCAGTTGTTGTTTGCTGTCCTGTTGAACTTTGCCTTTGTTGCTGGAGTGAGATGATAGTTCATTGTTGTTTTGATTTGTGCATCTAGATCTAATAGTAGTGATCTTGAGATTTCTTGATGTATTTGTAGGCCCTCTGAATATCCAGTTTGGTCAAGAGTCTTCTCTCTTGCCCACTTTGTAATTAGCTGTCTTTTTCTTGTTGAGGTGTTGGAGTATAATACACATTTTAAATATGAGGCTGTTATCAGATACATCATTACCAAATATGTTTTCCAAAACTGTGAGCAGCTTTTTTTTACCTTATTAGAGAAGTTTTTTGATATATATATATTTAATTTTTTGAAGGTCTCATACATCTGTTTTATCCTCTTCTAGTTATTGATTCTTGGTTATGTTTGAAAGTCTATTGATACCATAGTTTAGGGCTTCTAAATATGTTTCTATTTTTTTTTCTTGTAATGATAGATTATGGTTTTACCCTAAGTCTCAGGTACCCTTAAGTCTCTTGAGTTGGTTTTTGTGAATAGTGTGAGATGTAGCTCTTGTTTTTTCTCAAATAGATTTCCAGTTTTGCCAGCACCATTTGTTAAAGAAGCTATCTCTTTTCCACTTACTGGTTTTTGTCTCTCTTGTCAAAGGTGAGTTGACCATAAGTTGATGCATTGATTTCTAGATTCTCAACTCTGTTCCATTGGTTAAGGTGTCTGTTGTAGTACTAGTACCATGTTGTTCTAATTACTGTGGTTATATACTAGGTTATGAGATCAGCAAGTGTGATGCCTCCTACTTTTTCTTTTTTTCAGTAGAACTTTGCATATTTAGGGTCTCTTTCCTATCCCAGTGAAATTGGAAATTGTCTTTTCTGTCTCTTTGAATAAATGGTATCAGTATAAGTGTTGTAGTTGCATTAAACTTGTAAATTGCTTTTAGGAGGATTGTTATTTTCATAATACTGAGTCTCTTCCTATCCGTGAACATAACAACAATAATCCATGAACATGTTATACTCTTCTATTTATCTAGGTCTCTTTTTGTTTCTTGTAGTTAGGTGCCAGTGAGTCAAGTGTGACTCACAGAGACTCTATAAACAACCATCTGAACACTGTCCTATCTCACGCCTTCCTCACAGTCTCTGATACACTTAAGCCCATTGCTGTGTTCACAGTGTCAGATCACGTATTTGAGGGTCTTCCTCTATTTCACTGCTACTCCACCTTCCCAAGGATGATGTCCCTCTCTAAGGATTAGCCTCTGCTAACAGTGTGTCCAGAGTATGTAAGATGTAGCTTCTTCTTCATCACCATTCTTTCAAGAAGGACTCTGGCCTTCTCTAAGAAGCATTTGTTTATTCTTTTGGCAGTACATGGGATCTTCAGCACTATTCTACAACACCATAGTTAAAGACATCAATTCTTCTGTCATCCTTAGTCATTGTTCAGCTCTCAGATAGCATAGTAAGTGATTGAAAAGACCATGGCCTGAATCAGGTGCACCTTGAACCTCATAATGACATTATTATTGTTGTTATTTGCTGCCAGACGCCTGTGACTCAGAGCTGCCCTATGTACAACAGCTCTGAAGCCGGCCCTGTTCTGAGCCAATCTCACTGACTTGACACATCTACCCTCATTGCCCTACTCACTATATTAATCCATCTCATCTATCTGAGATCATCTTCTCCTGTGCTCTCCCTCCACATTTTGAAGCATGATATCCTTCCCCAAAGAACTATCCCTCCTGGCTGCGTGCCCAGAGTATGTGAGAGAGAGCTTCATAATCCTAGCCTCTAAAGAGAAACTTGGTTTCACCCTCAGACAGACCTATTTTGGTGTCCATGGTGTGTTCAAGATTCCTCACCAGCTCTTAAGCTTTCTGATGCATAGAAAGTAATAGCAAAGACCATGGCTTGTATTAGGTGCACCTTAGTCTCTTGACTGATGTTATTACTTTTCAGTACTCTTGAGAGGTCCCTGACAGCAGATTTTCCCTTTGCAATTTGTCTTTTGATTTCCTGACTGCTGATGCCAAGAGTGTTGCTTATGGACCCAAGCAAGCTGTAACTGATAACAACTTCAGTCTCTTCTCCATCTGTCATGGTGCTGCCAGTTGGCCTAGTGGTGAGAATCTTAGTCTTCTTGACATTGCGTTTCAGTCCATTTTGAAGACTACAGTCCTTGACTTTCTGCAGCAAGCACTTCAGGTCCTCCTCAATTTTAGCAAGTAAAGTTGCGTCGTCTGCATATTGCAGGTTGTTGATGAGTCTTCCAGTCCTGATGCCACATTCCTCCTAATAAAGCCCTGCTTCCCGCATGAGCTGTTCCACATACAGATTCAAAAGGTATGAACATTATTACTCCTCAGTAATTTGAAGAGGTCCCTGATGACACACTCCCTGTACAGTATGTCTTCAGATCTCCTGAGAGTTGGTACAAAGTTTATTGATTATGGATCCAAGTAAGATGAAGTTGTTCAGTCTCCGGTCCTTCTCCATCCATTGTGATGTTACATATTGGTCCACTAGTGAGAATATTTTTGTTGAGGTTGAGATGCAGTCCATACTGAAGACTGCAGTGTTTAACTTAGCGGATGCTTCAAATCCTTCTTACTTTAAGCAAGCAAGGTTGTGTCATCTGCATGACAGAGGTTATTTATGAGTCTTTTTCCACACTTTTCTTTAGCTTCTTGGCTTATTTGCTCAGCATACAAATTAAATAGGTAGGAGGAAAGGATACAGACCTGACTCATGCCTTTCCTATTTTTTTTTTCTAATTTTCTTTTTTTTTTCAAAGAATATATATTTTTAAGTTTTATCTTGGTTGCATACAAAATTCATATACATTGTGCTTCATTCATATACATTGTTTTACACATTCCTTCATTCATGTTGTGTTTCATAGGATCATTCCCATACATTATATAAAACCAATCATCATTGAACTATGGCACTATCACCCGTCTCCTCACACACTCCCTTTTCTTCCCCTTCCCCCTTTGGACTTTTATACACATCTTACTAGTTATCCTTTTTCTCATTGCCTAATTTTAAGCCATGCGGAGGGCCTTTGCTCTGCTCACGCAACAGCCTCATGATCGAGGTAGAGGTTTCAAACATGCACAATCAAGTGCCAGAGATCACATTCAGTGTTAGCCCTAACTTATTATCTTCACAGTCAAATACCTTTTTCAGAGTCAATAAAGAACAAATAGACATTCTTCTGGTATTCTTTACTTTTAGCCAGAATCCATCTGACATCAATATATCCCTGGTTCAGAACCTCTTCTAAATCCAGCTTGAGTGTCTGGCAGTTCCCCTTCTGTACTGTTCTTGCCACTTTTTAGTGGCCTTCAATATTTTGCTTACATGTGATATGATATTGTTTGATAATTTCCACATTTTGTTGGATTACCTTTCTAGGGAATGGGAACAAATATGGATCTCTTCCAGTCAGTTGGCCAGGGAGCTGATCTCCAAATCCTGGCATAGACTTGTGAACTTGTCCAGGGCTTCAGGTGTCCTTTGAAACATTCCAGTTGGTATCCCATTGATTCCTGGGACTTAATTTTTGCCATGCTGCTTTGGTGCAGCTTGAATCTCTTCCTTTATTCTCATTGGCTCTTGATCATATAGTATTTTCTGTAATATTTTGGTGTTCAATTTTTTTTTTTGGTTCAGTGACTTTGTGTATGTCCTACCATCTTTTTTTGTTTTTTGTTTCTTGGATCACTCAAGATTTTATCCATAGCATTTCTAACTCTTGCAGCTATGGCTTAAATTTGTTTTTTCGTTTCATCAGCTTGAGAAATGCTGAGTGATTCTTCCCTTTTTACTCTCCAGTTCTAGGCTTTTGCACATTATTATGGTAGTTTGCTTTGTCTTTCTGAGCTGCCTTTAATAATCATCTTTTCAGCTCTTTTTTCCAGCATTTTGTCTTCTTTATTTTGACTTCTTGATGCTCCAGTGCAATTTTCAGTGCCTCTTCTGAAATGCATTTTGTTTTATTATTTATACTCTTCTTGTTAGTGACCTCTCCCTTTCTTCATGGATGATGCTCTCCGCCCCCCCCCCCGCGCCCCCCCCTCGTGTACTATTGAGTTGGATCCAGCTGGCACAGAGGGAGATTGCCCTCCTTCTCTAGTCGATTTGAACACTATGCCTTCGGGATTGCAGTGTGGATGATATTGTTAATCTTATCACTCAACTCATCATCAATCATTGGTGTTCTATTCTTATGGTTTTTAAATTCAGAGGAGATAAACTCAAGATATAGTTTGGTTCTCGTGGACTGGTTTTTTAACTTTCTTCAGCTTCAATTTAAACTTGTAGTAAGTGTGTTGTAATTTTCTTTATATAGGTCTTTTGTGTTTCTAGTTAAATTTATTCCTAAATATTTCATCTTGTGGTTGGCTAATAACATGCATTGTTAAGAGCTGAAGAGAAAATTTCAAAGGGCAGCTTGGGACGACAAAGCAAGATGGTTATTATGTTATGTGCCGTCGAGTCGCCTGCGACTCATAGCGACCCTATGTACAACAGCCCTAAACTCCGCTCTGTCCTGGGCCAATCGCACTGTCTCTGATACTCCCATCCCAATTATCCCAGTCACTGAATCAATCCACCTCATAGGGGGCCTTCCTCTCCTGCGCCGTCCCTCCACCCTCCCAAGCATGATGTCCCTCTCTAAGGACCGGTCTCTCCTCACAACATGCCCAGAGTAAGTTAGACGGAACCTGAGAATCCTTGCATCCAAGGAGCCACCCGGTTTAACCCTCTCCAGGACAAATCTGTTTGTTTTCCTAGCAGTCCATGGTATTCTCAATACTCTTCTCCAGCATCACAGCTCAAAGGCATCAATTCTCCTTCTCTCCTCCTTGGTCATTGTCCAACTCTCTGATGCATAACAGGTGATTGCGAAGACCATGGACTGTATCAGACGCACCTTAGTCTCCAAAGAGACACCATTGCTCTTCAGCACTTTGGAGAGGTCCCTAACAGCAGACTTTCCCATGGCAATGCACTTTTTAATTTCCTGGCTGCTGGTGCCAAAACTGTTGACTATGGAGCCAAGCAAACTAAAGCTGTGTACAGTCTCAATCTCTTCACCATCCATCCTGATGCTGCCAATTGGTCCAGTGGTGAGAATCTTTGTCTTCTTGACATTGAGCCTCAATCCATATTGTAGGCTGCAGTCCTTGACACTCTGCAGCAGGCGCTTCAGGTCCTCCTCAGTTTCAGCAAGCAGGGTTGTGTCATCCGCATAACACAGATTGTTGATAAATCGTCCACCAATCTTGACCCCACATTTCTCCTCATAGAGCCCAGCCTCCCGGATAATCTGTTCTGCATATAGGTTGAAAAGGTATGGAGATAGGATGCATCCCTGGCGTACGCCCTTCCCAATTTTGAACTATGCAGTGTTCCCTTGCTCTGTTCTGACGACTGCCTCCTGGTCCAAGTATAAGTTTCGCATTAGAATGATCAAGTGTTCTGGGATTCCCATTCTTCTCAAAGCAAGATACTATAATGAAATGTGGAAAGAACTAGAGTCAGAAAATCAAAAGGGCCGAACTCGCTCAGCATTTCTTAAGCTGAAGGAATTAAAAAACAAATTCAAGCCACGAGTGGCAATACTTAAGGATGATTTGGATAGAGTGTTGAATGATCTAGAAAGCATTAAAAGAAGATGGAAGGAGTACACAGAGTCACTGTACCAGAAGGAATTGGTGACACAGAATAATTTAATGAAATAACATATGAGCAAGAACCTGTAGTGATGAAGGAGGAAGTTGAAGCTGCTCTGAAGGAATAGGCAAAAACAAGGTTCCAGGAGTTGACAGCATAACCGATTGACATATTTCAACAAACAGATGCTACCCTGGATGTGCTCACTAAGTTGTGCCAAGAAATCTGGAGGAGCCACCTGGCCAACTGACTGGAAGAGATCGATATTTGTTCCCATTCCAACAGAGTGCAGAAATTATCGAACAATATCATTACTATCCCATGCAAGCAAGAGTATGCTGAAAATGATCCAAAAATGACTGGAGCAACACTTCAACAGAGAACTGCCAGATGTGCAGGCTGGATTTAGAAGAGGTCGTGATACTAGAGATGTTATAGCTAATGTTAGATGGATCTTGGCAGAAAGCACAGACCACCAGAGGAATATCTATCTGTACTTCATTGACTATGCAAAGGCTTTTGACTGTGGATCTCAACAAGCTAAGAAGAATGAGAATCCCAGAACATTTGATTGTGCTTAAGCGAAACCTATACTTGGACCAGGAGGCAGTCATCTGAACAAAGCAAGGATACACTGCATGGTTCAAAATTGGGAAGGGGGTCTGCCAGGGATGTACTCAGTCTCCATACCTTTTTTTAAAATTTTACTCTTTTTTGTGTGTACCATCAAATCAAATCTGACTGGTACAGAAGGAGATTGCTCCTCCTTCTCCAGCAGAGGATCTGGTGGACTTGAATCCATACCTTTTCAGTCTGTGTGCAGAACAAATCATCCAAGACGCTGGGCTGTAGGAGAAAGAATGTGGCATGAGGATTGGTGGAAGATTCATCAACAACCTGCGTAATGCTGATTACACAACCCTGTTTGCTGAAACTAAGGAGGAACTGAGCGCTTGCTGCAGAAGATCAAGGGCTGCAGCCTTCAATACAGATTGATGCTCAACATCAAGAAAACAAAGATTCTCACCACTGGACCAGTTGGCAGCATCAGTATGGATGGTGAAGAGATTGAGATTGTTAACAGTTTTTATTTACTTGGTTCCACAGTCAACACTCTTGATACCAGCAGCCAGGAAATCAAGAAACAAATTGCATTGGGAAAGTCAGCTGTCAGGGACATCTCCAGAGTATTGAAGCGCAATGACGTTAGTCTGGAGACGAAGGTGCACCTGATCCAGCCTGTAGTCTTTGCAGTTGTGTGCTTTGCATCAGAGAGTTGGACAATGACTAGGGATAATAGAAGGAGAATTGATGACTTTGAGTTGTGGTGCTGTAGAAGAGTAATATACCATGGACTGCTAGGAGAACAAACAGGTTTGTCCTGGAGAGGGTGAAACCGGAATGCTCCTTGTAGTCAAGGATTCTGAAGCTTTGTCTGATATACTTTGGGCATGTTGCAAGGAGGGACCAGTCCTTGGAGAGGGACATCATGCTTGGGAGGGTGGAGGGACAGCATAGGAAGGGAAGACCCTTGATGAGATGGACCGATTGATTGGGGTAGTGGGAATAGGTGTGTCAGTGGTTGGCACAGGATAGAGCTCTTTAGGGCTCTTGTGCATAGAGTTTGCTATGAGTTGCAAGAGACTCTACTGTCACATGACAGCAAACAACAACATATTCTCTTTGTTGTTGTAGAGAAATGAATTATTTTGTATATTGATCCAGTATCCTGCCACATTGCTGAATTGTTTACGAGGTCCAGCAGTTTTCCTGCTGAGACTTTTAGCAATTTTCTAAATACATAGTATAATCTACATGTTTAAAGTTTTACCTCCTTTTTGCTAACTGGAATGTCTCTTATTTACTTGTCTTGCCTTAATGCTCTAACTAGACCTTGCACTATGGTGTTGAGTTGGAGTGGTGATAATGGACATCCTTGTCTGGTCATTGTTTGCAAGTGGAATGCTTTTAATTTTTTTCCATTGAGGATGAGTTTAGCTACTGGTTTAGCATATATGTTCTTAATTGTATTGAGGAAATTCCACTCTTCCTATTTTGTTGAGTATTCTAATCAGAAAAGAGTGTTGGATTTTGTCAGAAGCATTTTTTGCATCAGTTGATATGGTCATATGGTTCTTGTATTTTGTTTTATTGATGTGATAGATTACATGGTTTTTCTTCTCTTCAACCATCCTTATATTCCTCTTATGAGTATCACTTGATCATAACGATTTGCTTTGATATGCTGTTGGATTTTATTGGCCTGGATGTGCTCACCAAGTTGTGCCAAGAAATATGGAGGACAACCACCTGGCCTGCTGACTGGAAGAGATCTGTGTTTGTTCACATTCTAAAGAAAGGTGACCCGACAGAGTGCGGAAATTATCGAACAGTATCACATACAAACAAGATTCTGCTGAAAATTATCCAAAAACGGCTGGAACAGCACATCAGCAGAGAACTGCCAGATGTGCAGGGTGGGTTTGGAAGAGGCTGGGGCACTAGGGATATTGTAGATACCATTAGATAGATAGATCTTGTCTGAAAGCAGAGAGTACAAAGAGGAATGTCTGTGTTTCATTGACTATGCAAAAGCATTTGACTGTGTGGGTCACAGCAAACTGTGGCTGACTCTGACAATAGGAATCCCAGAACACTTGATTGTGCTTATACAAAACTTATATTTGGACCAGGAGGCGCTCATCAGAACAGAGCAAGGAAACACCAGATGGTTTAAAAATCAGGAAAGGTGTATGCCAGGGCTGTGTCCTATCTCTTTAACTTTTCAAGTTGTATAAGGAAGAGATCATCTGGAAGGCTGGGCTTCATGAGGAGGAATGTGGCATTAGGATTTGGAGGACGACTCATCAACAACCTGTGTTATGCAGATGACACAACCCTGCTTGCTGAAACTAAGGAGGACATGAGGCATTTGCTGCAGAAGGTCAAGGACTTCAGTCTTCAGTATGAACTGAAGCTCAACATCAAGAAAAGAAACATTCTCACCACTGATAGCATCATGATAGATGGTGAAGAGATCGAGATTGTTAACAGCTTCAGTTTGCTTGGCTCCACAATCAACACTGTTGGTACCAGCAGACAGAAAATCAAAAGATAAATTTCATTGGGAAAATTTGCTGTCAGGGACCTCCCCAGAATATTGAAGAGCAACCATGATAGTCTGGAGAGTAAGGTGCGCCTGATCCAGGCCATAGTCTTTGCAATTACTTTCTTTGCATCAGAAAGCTGGATAATGACTAGGGATGATAGAAAGAGAATTCTTGCCTTTGAACTGTGGCACTGGAAAAGAGTATTGAATATACCATGGACTGCTAAGAGAACAACAGGTTTGTCCTAGAGAGGGTGAAACCAGGCTACTCCTTGGAGGCAAGGATTCTGAAGCTCCATCTGGCATATTTTAGGCATTTTGCAATGAGGAACCAGGCCTTGGAGAAGGGTATTATGCTTGGGAGGGTTGAGTGACAGTGCAAGAGAGGAAGACCCTCGATGAGATGATTTCATTTAGTGACTGGGCTAATGGGAGTAGTTGTGTCAAAGACAGTAAGGTTGACTCAGGATGTATCGGTTCAGAGCTGTTGTACATAGGGTGGCTATAAGTCGCAAGTGACTTATCGGCACATAATAACAAAATGATCTTGTTAAGAAGTTTTGTGTCTGTTCATGAGGGATATTGGTCTGTACTTTTACTTTTTGGTGATATATTTACCTCTCTTGATAGCAAGATTATGCTTGCTTCATAAAATTAGTCTGGGAATGTTTTCTTTTTTGTGTGTAATCTGAAATAATTTAAGTAGGATTGGTGACAGTTCTAGAGAAGAACTTTTGTATCCTTTACTCTTAACTTTTCTCTTTGTACTTGAAAGAGGATTAATAAAGATGGTTAGTCATAAAAAATGACGTATAAACTAGCATACTTTACCACCTGGCAGATTCTTGAATTCTTAATATTCATAGGTACTAGTTACTGTTTAGGATTAGCAGAAGACTAACTGAAGGATCTTTGAAATGTGCTCTTTGACTACATCTGACCTTTTAATTTAAATGACACCTGACATATTTTTTTGTTTTTCAGTCAGAACTTTGTGCTGATTAATCATAAAGTGATAAGGGCTTTATGAGAAAATGCTTCTTAGGTCTTAGTTATCAGCTGTTTAGGCAGCATATTCTAACAAGTAACATTTAAATGATCTTTATGATTCTTTGAGTATATGACTAACAGTATGTAACATGTTGTTAATGCTTTGACATTCAATGGTATGGATCATTTGCATAGTCAGCTCCCAGTGAAACAGAAAAGACATTTCTGTAAGTTAACAACAATGGTCTATTTTTATTCAGCATATTTTTATTCTTATTATTAGTTTCATTGAAAATTTGCAGACTTGGGATTTCCATTCATTCATTGTTGCACTTTTCTCCTGCCCAACCCTTCCCCACCATACACTACCCTCTTGGAAAAGTAAAAGAAAAATTCTTTCATTGTTTTACAATCCCTCATTTCATTGTTTTCTCCCTCATCTGTTTCAGTGCAGTATACATTGTTGAACCCATCTTTCTCACTCTTCCCCTAATCCCGATGTCAGCCCTGTTTTACAACAGTGGCACCATGCAGTATTTGTCCTTTTGTGACTGAGATACTTCAATCAGCATAATGTCCTCCAGGGCCACCCATTTTGAATAATATTCCGTGAGTTCCTTGTTTTTCAATGCAGCATAGTATTCCATTGTGTGAATATACCACAGCTTCTCTATCCATTCGTTTGTTGATGGGCACTTAGGCTGTTTCCAATTATTTGCTATTGTGAACAAAGCCTCAATAAACATGAGTGTGCATATATCTGCTTGGATGTCATTTATGGTCTCTTTTGGGTATATTCCCAGTAGTGGAATTGCTAGGTCAAATGGTATCTTTTTTTGCAACACTTTGAGAAAGCGCCACACCATTTTCCACTTCCACCAACAGTGAATAAGGGTTCCAATTTCTCCACAACCTCACCAGCATTTGTTGCTTGCTGTTCTGTTAAATTTTGCTATTTTGACTGGGGTGAGATGATATCTCATAGTTGTTTGGATTTACATTTCTCTTAAAGCTAGGGATTTTGAACATTTCTTCATGTGCTTTTTAGCCATCTAAATGTCTTCTTTGGTGAATATTTAGCATTTTTGTCTGAGTGGATCATAAAACCAAAAATGGCAAGATAATATAGATTTAGTATGATAGTTAAGAGCTTGGACTGTGTTTAAGACAGCCCTGCACTTCATCTCAGTTGTGTACTAACTCTGAGGTCTTAGGAATTACCTAATTTATTTGTTTCTGTGACCTTTTTTTTAAAAAAAAGAAAAAAAAAGACCAAACATGTTGCTATTTAGTTAATTCTGTTTCATATCAACTTTCCTGTAAATCTTTATGGAGAGATGACTGAGATACCTTTATTCCTGACTGGTAGAGTTGAACCTGCCACCCCTTTGAAGATAATTATCGTACCTGTTTTAGAATTGAATTGGGATAGTGCATTGTAAAGCATTTTGTTTTGTGCCTGGCAAATTATGACAGTTCATTCAGTGTTGTTGTTGTTGTTGTTGTTGTTATGTGCCGTCGAGTCGTTTGAGATTCCTAGCGACCCTATGCACAACAGCCCTAAACCCCCTGCTCTCTCCTGCGCCAACCGCACTGCCTCTGATACACCCATCCCGATTATCCCAGTCACCGAATCAATCCA
>NW_006399926.1:4793996-4794793 GCF_000299155.1 Elephantulus edwardii
GCAAATACCATGGCCTGTATCAGGTGCACCTTAGTCTCCAGAGAGACACCGTTGCTCTTGAGTACTTTAGAGAGGTCCCTAACAGCAGACTTTACCATCCCAATACGTTTTTTGATTTCCTGACTGCTGGTGCCAAGAGTTTTGACTGTGGAGCTGAGCAAACTGAAGCTGTGAACAATCTCAACCTCTTTGCCATCCATCCTGATGCTGCCAATTGGTCCAGGGGTGAGAATCTTTGTCTTGACATTTTTTTAGTTAGGAAGTATTAAAATATTACATTAGATTTGTTTACAGTTTTCAATGTTGGTTTGTTTCAGTTCATCTGTGACTGCTTTGGTATTTCACTCTTTTATTTTATAAAGTATTAAGTTGGGTTGAATTGATTTCCTATGTAGGAAGTGTCTAGATTAGGAGTCAGCAAATTATAGCCACTGCCTATTTTTGTAAATGAAGTTTTGTTAAAACACAGTAGCATCAACTTATTTACAAATGCAGAATTCAATAGAGGGCCTAGAAAGCCTAAGGTATTTGCTGTTAGACCTTTTACAGAAAAAGTTTTAAGATCCTTGATCTAGAGCAAGCATTTTTTTTTCTTTTCCTTTCTAAAAAGGAAATTCTAGAAATCAGAAAAGTAAAATAAAACAAACTAGATTTAAATGGGAAGCTGTAGAGAGAACTGAAGAATGACTTAAAGCCTCGAGTTCTATCTCATTTTGCCAATACCTAGTATGTCAATATTTATGTGTTCCATTTCCTTCTTAACAATATCCACTTTTCCTACATTTATGGTTCTTACA
>NW_006399926.1:4796433-4848606 GCF_000299155.1 Elephantulus edwardii
GGTTGAGGGACAACGCAGGAGGGGAAGACCCTCTATGAGATGGATTGATTCGGTGACTGGGGTAATCGGGATGGGTGTGTCAGAGGCAGTGCAGTTGGCGCAGGGTAGAGCAGGGTTTAGGGCTGTTGTGCATAGGGTTGCTATGAGTCGGAAATGACTCGACGGCACATAACAACAACACCACCACCAGAAACAGTTGACTGACATGAAACTATTTGAGGAGGTAGCATATGATCAAGAACCAGTTTTTGTAAAGGAAGCTTCAGCTGTTCTGAAGACATTGGCAAAAAATAAGGCCCCAGAAATTGATGGGATACCAATTGATATATTCCAACAAACAGGGGCAGCTCCAGACATGCTTACAGTGTTGTGCCAAGAAATCTGGAGGACAGCTACATGGCCAACTGATTGAAGGAGATCTATATTTATTCCCATTGTCCCAAAAAGATGAACCAATAGAATGTGGAATTTAACTGAACAATTTTAGTAGTGTCACACACATACAAAATATTGCTGAAGAATATTTTAAAAAGCCTAGAAAAAGTACATTGACAGAAAACTGTGAGTAGTACCAGTCAGATATAGAAGAGACCATGGCAGTAAATGTGTCATCGCTGATATCAAGTGGATCATGGCTGAATTTAGAGAGGATGAAAAAGATTGACAAGAATGGGAATCTCAGAACACTTAATTGTGCTTATGTGAAACCTAGACCAAGAAGCTATTGTCCAAACAGAGTGAGGGAACACTGCTTGGTTCAGAATCAAGAAGGGAGTGCATCAGGGATGTATCCTTTTCCCCTACCTTTTTAATCTATTTACTGAACAGATCATTCAAGAACATGAACTTTACAAAGAAGAGTGTAACATCAAAATCAGAGGAAGGAAAAACAACCATGAGATAATCATCTCATCCCAGTAACAAACAAATACTGGTAAAGTTGTAGAGAAACTTCTTATTCACAGCTGATGGGAATGTAAAATGGTACAGTCACTATGGAAGATACTCTGGCGCTTTCTCAAAAAGTTAGAAATATTATTTGACCCAGTGGTTCCATTACTGGGAATATACTCTAAAGAAACCAGCCATGACTCAAACAGATGTATGCACACTCATGTTTATTGCTGTTATTCACATAGTAGAGGTGGAAGCAACCAGAGTTCCCATTAACAAACAAACGGATAGAAAACATTGGTACATTCACACATGGAATATTACGCAGCATTGAAAAACAGTGAACTCATAGTGTTATGCAACATGGAGTAGCCTTGAGGACATTATGCTGAGTGAAAGATCTCAGTCACAAAAGGACCAATACTGCATAACACCTCTGTTATAAAATAGGACAGACATGAATGGGGTAAGAGAGGATAGATAATGAATAGTGCATTAGAACAGATGAGGGCAGGAACTGTCTGAAAGGAATATATAATTGGGCATTATATATATATGACAACAGTGTGGAACAAGGGGTGCATTGAGGGGTTGGGAGAGGGGTAAGAAAATGTGCAACAATGAATAAAAAAATTGGAGGAAGAAACATCAACAGCTACTGTTACGCAAATGTCACAACCTTGCTAACTGGAAGTGAGGAAGACTTGAAGGGCTTGCTGTAGAAGATTAAGGACTTTATGTATAGGAAACAAAATCCTTGCCACTGGGCCAGCAGCAGCATCATGGTAGATGTAGAAAGGATATAAATGGTTAACAGTTTAATGTTACTTGCATCCACAATAAACATCCTTGGCATCAGCAGTCAGAAAAATCAAAAGACAAGTTGTATTGGGAAAATCTGCTGTCAAGACTTTTCCAGAGTACTAAAGAGCAACAGTGTTAGTTTGAGGTGCACCTGATCCAAGCATGGTCTTTTTAGTTGCTTATTATGTATCCGAAAACTGAATATTGACTAAGGATGACAGTAGAAGCATCCATGCCTATGAATTGTAGTGTTGGGGAAGAGTATTAAATATCTCATGAACTGCAAAGCAAACAAGCAGGTCTATCCTAGAAAAAAAAAACTTAATCCAGGTACTCCTTGGAGGCAAGGATGGTGAAACTAGTTCACATACTTTGGGGCATATTGTCAGGAGCGTCTTTGAAAGTCTTGTCTTGAAGGTTAGCCAAAGAGAGGAAGTCTCTTAAAGAGGTGGATTGACACTTACTGTAGCATGGACTCAGATCTGTTAGAGATGGTGAGGATAGAATAGGGTAGGGCCAGATTCAGAGCCATTGTTCAAGGGTCGCAGTGTATCATACTCAACTTGACGTCACATAATGTTAACTACAACTGTAGTCGGCATAATCCATGGGTAGGTAGTATGCTAACTCAAAGGTTCAAATCTACCAGTGGCTCTCTTGCCAAGGGAGAGAGATGAGTAGTCACTCTAAACTCAAAGTTTACAGATTTGGACACCCAATAGAGTGTCATCTGTAGTTGGTTTGGTCTCATTGGCAATGCATCTTGAGATTTTAATGTACTCGAAGGAACAGGCTTTTAGCAAGAAGATTTTGTGATGTGGGGGTTAGCATGGAAAGGATCCATTGATGTGGCTGATACAATCTAAGTAGAAAAGTATTGTTTGGAATTGGGTAGTAGCTAATTTTGCCTAGACACATTTTACAATAGTGGGTATTAAAGAAAAGTACAAACGAGAGATTTTTTGTCAGATAGGTTGAATTAAGATTGGAAAAGAATATGAAATTATGGGTTACTTCCTAAATAAATAAGTTGTAGTAGGCTAGTGGTTTTCAAAGTAGAAAACCCCGAGCCTCTCTTCAGGGATTTTGTGAAGATCAAACTGTTTACATAATACTACTAAGGCATTCATTATTGGTCATTTTCACTGTCTTGATATTTGCACAGATGGTGGTCCTAAAGTAGTAATGAGTAAATGGCTCATGCCATCGCACAAACTAAAATGCAGTGGCACTAACTTATACTAGTAGTTGTATACATTACTGCCGTGCCGTTTATATTTTCAGTTTAAAGGTAAGGGACAGGGAACGTCTTTTTCTACTTCAGCATATCCTTGATGAAAGAGTAATCATTATTTATTTTATCTAATCTTGACCCTTTGTGTTCCTGGTTTTAAAATATTTTGTATGATGAAATATATGTAGAGGACTTAACACTATATATCTAAGTACAGTAATTATCTCTCGGAACAGTACTTTTTAGTTGAGTTGCAATCTCTGCTAGCTGAAACAAACATGCTCAGAAACTTAGATTTGGCTATTTGATAAATATTTTTCTCAAAATTTTCGAAGGGAAAAAAGGTTTCATTGCCAGTGATTAAAATTTGAACAAGAAAGAGAATTTTAGAAAATTGAGTTGAAGTAGAATTTCCCACATGATCAATATTTTTTTATATTAAAAAAATAAATTTTGTATAAAAGATCCACTTTAATATTACAAAGTAAAGACATTGATAGAGTTTCAAATTTCATACTGCAACTAACCTTAGGAAACTTTTTTTCTTTTATTTATCCATTGTTGCACATTTTCTCACCTCTTCTCACTCCCTCCCCAAGCCTACCGCCAGTGCACCCCTTATTCCAGATTGTTCTCATGCATTTAATGCATAATCATATATTCTTTTTGGACAGTTCTTCCCCTCTGTTCTAATACAGTGTTCATTATCTATCCATTCTTCCCCATTCCCTCCCCACCCCCCATGTCTGTCCTGTTTTGTGACAGCAGAGTTATGCAGTATTTGTCCTTTTGTGGCTGAGATATTTCACTCAGCATAATGTCTTTAAGGCTCCCCTATGTTGTGTAATTTTTTTTTACCTATTTTTCCAGTGCTGCATAGTATTCCATTGTGTGGATAGCTTTTCCTTTATTTGTTTATTGATGGTCACTTCACTTGCTTCTATCTCTGTCTATTGTGAATATTGCGGCAATAAATGTGAGTGTGCATACATCTGTTTGAGTCGTGGCTCTGTTTTCTTTGCGGGGGCAGGGGGGTATTTCCAATAGTGGAATACCTGGGTCAAATAGTAATTCTGTTTCCAACTTTTTTTAAAAAATTTTTTGCAATATCCATAAGCACTGTATTATAGATCTGGGAGAAAGAAATTATATTCTTCTCAAAGATTGCCTTCTATTTCCAACCTTTTTTTATAGTTAAATTTTATTTTAATATTTCCAACTTTTTGAGAAAGTGCTAGACTGCTTTCCATAGTGTTTGTACTATTTTGTATTCCCACTAGCAATGAGGAAGAGTTTCAGTCTCTCCACAATCTAGCCAGAATTTTTTGTTTAGTGTCTTGTTGAACTTTGCTTTTGTTGCTGGGGAGAGATGATATCTCATAGTTGTTTTGACTAACCTTTGGAAACGTGTATTGAAGAGTTTGCCCACATTAGAAGTGCTCAGCCAAGAAATGGCACACATCACTTTCTCTTTATTCTGTTGGCATGAATTTAAGCTGTGTGTGCCATCTTCACCCTGTGGCCCTTGCCATAGCGAGCAAGTGGAGACTGGGACATGCATGGTATCTATATGACATTTATGATTTGCTATCAAGGGTCGGTTGTTGTATTGGGGAGTGGTTTGTATTTTGCTGCTTCCTTTACAGTTTAGATATGTACATGCTTGATTGTTTATCATTTGCTCTTTAGAGTATAACCTTATCTGTCAGTTGCTGTCCTGAGATTATTTACAGGTTGTTGTGATGCTGCAAACTATGCCACCAGTGTTTCAGGTACCAGTAAGGTCACCCTTGGTCAACAGGTTCAGTAGAGCTTTTAGATTAATGACAGACTATCCCCCCATCTCCTTTGAATTAACAGGCTTAACCCCTAAGATCTATAAAACAAAAACAGAGGCCTACAATCTATAGAGGATATTCTTGGATATAGTACTAGAGGTAGAACCTGAAGATTGGAACAGTGATAATAAGGAGAAACAGCTGCAAACATCTGCTAATAACTAGAAGACGCACTATATGAAGTATAACTCTAGAAAAAGTAAAAGTTGTAAAAAATTAAATGGAACATGGAAAGATTGACATTCTCATCATTAGCGAATTGAGATGGACTGGCATAAGCCAGTTTCAGTAGACAGTCATGATCTATTAGGTAAAAAATGAAAAAACTGAGGAAGAATAGTATTGTATTCATAGTAAAAAAAACTATTTCAGTCTCTGTCCTGAAGTACAATTCTGTGGGTGACAGGATACTACCCATCCATATACAAGGCATACCTGTTAATACAACTATTATTCACATATACGTACCAAAGATGAGGAAATTGAGGTGGAAGATATATCAACAATCTGCGTTATGCAGATGACACAACCCTGCTTGCTGAAACTGAGGAGGACCTCATGCACTTACTGCAGAGGGTCAAGGACTGCAGCCTTCAATATGGACTGAGGCTCAATGTCAAGAAGACAAAGATTCTCACCACTGGACCAATCGGTAGCATCAGGATGAACGGAGAAGAGATTGAGATTGTTCACAGCTTTAGTTTGCTTGGCTCCATGGTCAACACTCTTGGCACCAGCAGCCAGGAAATCAAAAAACGTATTGCGATGGGAAAGTCTGCTGTTAGGGACCTCTCTAAAGTACTCGAGCAACGGTGTCTCTCTGGAGACTAAAGTGCGCCTGATACAGGCCATGGCTTTTGCAATCACTTGTTATGCATCAGAGAGTTGGACAATGACTAGGGAGGATAGAAGGAGAATTGACACCTTTGAGCTGTGGTGCTGGAGAAGAGCATTGAATGTTCCATGGACTGCCAAGAAAACAAACAGATTCATCCTGGGGAGGGTTAAACCAGGCTGCTTCTTGGAGGCAAGGATTCTGGGCTCTGTCTGACATACTTTGGACATGTTGTAAGGAGAGACAGGTCCTTGGAGAAGGACATCATGCTTGGGAGGGTGGAGGGACAGCGCAGGAGGGGAAGACCCTCTATGAGGTGGATTGATTCAGTGACTGGGGTAATCGGGATGGGATTGTCAGAGGAAATGCGATTGCCACAGGATAGAGCAGGGTTTAGGGCCGTTGCACATAGGGTTGCTATGAGTCACAAACGACTCGACAGCACATAATAACAACAACAACCAACTTCTGCATGTATTTTAATAGTTGTTGTTGTTGTTGTGGTTGTGGTGTACCATAGAGTCAGAACCAACCCATAGCTGACCCTCCAATGAGTTTTGAGAGGCAGTTAATCGCACAGGAGGTGATTGCCCATCCTTCTTTTGTGGAACAACTGGTGGATTTGAGCCTTGTGCCTTCAGGATTGCAGCATAGCTTCTTGCCACTAGGCCACCAGAGCTCCCTCAGTATTAATTTGCAAACAATATTTCATTCTCAGAATATTATGAAGGCCATAATATCCTCATCAAATGAATGAAGAATTGAGACTTAAGAAGATGGAATGAATCTGTCCATGATCATATAAGAGGAAGAAAATGCTGATTAAAACTTAGGCCGAATTCCAAAACAAGGAGGTGTGCGGTTTGAATCTCTCCTGTAGAAGGAGGGGCAATCTCCTCCTGTACCAGTCAGATCCAATTTGACTGTACACACACAAAAAGTAAAAGAAAAAAAATTAAATACTGGTAAATACAAGGTGACAGTTCTGGTATTTAATGTTGCTCATACATTAATCACTACTTTATTCTTCCCTTCCTTCTTTGTACTTTCCTTATTAGAGGACACTTCCCTCAAACTTCTCAGACTTGGGGTAGATATGTTATTGCTGTTGTTGTTTTGTGCCATCTCATAGCGACACTATGTACAACAGTTCTGAAACCCTCTCTACCCGGTGCCAAACTTTTTTGTCTCTGACACACCTGCCCCATTATGCCAGTCACTGAATTAATCCATCTCATCCAGGGTCTTCCTCTCGTGCACTGTTGTTCCACCCTCCCAAGCATAATGGCCCTCTCCAAGGACCGTTCCCTCTTTGCAACATGACCAAAGTATGTCAAATGGAGCTTCAGAATCCTTGCTTCCAAGGAGCAGTGTGGCTTCACCTTCTCTAGGGTGAACCTCTTTATTCTCTTAGCAGTCCAATGATGTATTGTTGTTGATTGCCTTCAGGTCGAGCAGGACTCATAGTGACCCTATGAACAAAAGGCCTGAAGCCCCTTTACAACTATTGACATTTATCAAAGTTCATACAAATTCCGGAGGCAAGTTGTTTAGGAAGTGGATGCCACTCTTGCTTCCAAACTTGTCATAGAATGTTATTTGTTGAGTTGCCTGTGATTCATATGAACCCAATGTACAGAGCTCTTAACACTTCCCTGTCCAGAACCAATCTCACTAATTCTGACACACCAGCCCTTGTTGCCCTAGATACTATATCTGTCCATCTCATCTGGGGTCTCCCTCTACTGTGCTGTCCATCCACCCTTCTGAGCATGATGTCCTTTTCCAAGGACTGATTTCTCCTGGCCATGTGCCCATAGTAAGTGAGGCGGGCTTCCAAATCCTAGTCTCCAAGGAGAGACTTGGTTTCACCTTCTCCAAGACAGACCTATTTGGTTTTTTGGCTGTCTATATGAGGTGGATTGATTCAGTGACTGGGATAATCGGGATGAGAGTGTCAGAGACAGTGCGATTGGCACAGGACAGAGCAGAGTTTAGGGCTGTTGTACATAGGGTCGCTATGAGTCGCAAGCGACTTGATGGCACTTAACAACAACAACATATATTCAAGACTTTTCTCCAGCACCTCCACTTGAAGGCATCTATTATTCTTCTGTCATCCTTAGTCCTCGTCCAACTTTCTGAAGCAAAACAAGTAACTGAGAAAACCATGGCCTGGATTAGGCGCACCTTTGTATCAGACTTGACATCGTTGCTCTTCAGTACTCTGGCTATAGTAGATGCCAATGCTGTCTCAGATTCCTGCACCAAGCAGTCAGACATTCAAGATGGCCAGACCATGCTACTTAAAGTTCTGTGTTCCCCAGGCTCATTAATTTTTTTATCTCAGTCTACTGTTTGAACTACTTCTTTTTATTTTCCTTTATAATTCAAGATTCTAGAGTTATCGTGTATGTGTATCTTTGTTTTCTGATGTGTTCTTTTTGAAGTGTCTAAGCTCCTCCCTCAACCCAGAGTTGTCCAGGCTTCTTTTACTGAAAGTTTTTATCAAGAATGTATATTGTATTTTATCTGGTATTTTCTCTGTATCTGTGAAGATAATGATACGGATTCCCCCTCCCCCATTGTAATTCATGCCCATAACTTGGGTTTTGTTAGGGAGGTGGGATTTTGTGTGTAATAATAATTACTTTGTGGTTTTGAGTGTTACATTCCTTATATGCCTGGCATAGACTCCCCTTAGTCACATAATACTAACCTTTTGCTAAATTGTAGGAGATAATTTGCTAAGAGTTTTCAGTTAGAATTTTTGTAGCTTGGTTCTGGTGGGATATTGTCTCTTGTTTCTTTTTTTGTATAATGTCAGTCTGGTTTTGCATTCACAAAGTACAGATATCTGGATCTGAGATTGTCTTTATGGGAATGAGTTTAACTGTAATTTTTAGTTCTTTGATCAATACAAGACAATTCAAGTCAGTATTCATTCTTCATTGAGCCTTAGTATTTTTGTGTCTTTTAAAGAATTTGCCCGTTTCATCTAAGTTGTTTACTTTTATTAACTTCTCGGTGTTCCTTTGTTTTCCTTTTTTTTTTTTTCAAATTTTTTTATTATTATTTTGTGTGTGTGTGTACCGTCAAATCGGATCTGACTGGTACAGGAGGAGATTGTCCCTCCTTTTCCCGGCAGAGCATCTGGTGGATTTGAACCCTGTGCCTCTGCGATTGCAGTGCAGCTTCTTGCCACTAGGCCACCAGAGCGCTCCCCTCCTTGTTTTCCTTTTAACATCTGCAGAATCTATAGTGATGTGTCACCCCTCTTATTCCTTATATATTGGTGTACCTTGTACCATATTTGGTAATGTTTTTTCTTCATCAGTCTGTCTAGCAATCTTAACTAGTTTCTGTAGAACATCCTCTATTTTGTTTTATTGAGTTGTACTTTGAATTTTTTTTATTTTTTTTAAATTTTAATGAAAGTTTACAGAGAATTTGGATTTCCATTCATATGTTGTTGTACACTTTCCTCCCTACGCACCCTTCCTCTCAGTTTTTTTTCTCCTTGAAGGAGGGGGAATTCTTCCATTGTTATACAATCCTTCCCCTACCCAAGTCCACTTTACTATGCAGCTCTCTTGTCATGAAAATAATACCTAATCATATATTCCTTTTAAACAGTTCTCTCCCTCATCTGTTTCAATGCAATATACATTATTTATCCCCTCTTTTCTTAAGTTCCCCCCAACCCTGATGTCAGTCCCGCTTTGTAACAGTGGCACTATGTAGTATTTGTCTTTTTGTGACTGAGATATTTCACTCAGCATAATGTCCTCCAGGGTCACCCATTATGTATAATATTTCATAAGTTCCTTGTTTTTCTTCTTTCCCCCCTCTTTTTTAATTATTATTAATTTTAATGAAAATTTACAGAGACTTTGGATTTCCATTCATTCATTGTTGCACTCCCCCACCCCCCACCCCGTACACTCTTCTCTTTGTAAAGTAAAGGAGAGATTCTTTCATTGTTTTACAATCCCTCCCCCCAGGTCCACTCTACTATGCAGCCTTTGTTCTGGACTCCTGTAATGACAGTAATACCTAATCACATATCCGTTTTAAACCGTTTTCTCCCTCATCTGCTTCAGTGCAGAATACATTATTTATCTCCCCCCCCCTTTTTTTTTCAAGTTTCCCCCAAGCCCGATGTCAGTCCCACTTTACAACAGTGGCACTATGTAGTATTTGTCTTTTTGTGACCGAGATATTTCACTCAGCATGATGTCCTCCAGGGTCACCCATTTTGTATAATAATTCAGGAATTCCTTGTTTTTCATTGAAGCACAGTATTCCATTGTGTGACTGTATCACAGCTTCACTATCCATTTGTTTGTTGATGGGCACTTGGGTTGTTTCCATATCTTTGATATTGTGAATAATGCAGCAGTTAAACATGGGTGTTCATATATCTCTTTGGGTGGCAGTTCTGATTTCTTTAGGGTAGCCAGGAAATTAAAAGGTGCATTGCCATGGGAAAATCTGCTGTTAGGGACCTCCCCAAAGTACTGATGAGCAATGGTGTCTCTCTGGAAACTAAGGTGTATTTGATACAGGCCATGGTCTTCACAATCACTTGTTATGCATTAGAGAATTGGACAGTGACCAAGGAGGATACAAGGAGACTTGATGCCTTTGATCTGTGGTGCTGGAGAAGAGTATTGAGAATACCATGGACTGCTAGGAAAACAAGCAGATTCGTCCTGGAAAGGGTTAAACCAGGTGGCTCCTTGGAGGCAAGGATTCTGAGGCTCCGTCTAACATACTTTGGACATGTTGTGAGGAGAGACCGGTCCTTGGAGAAGGACATCATGCTTGGGAGGGTAGAGGGACAGCGCAGGAGGGGAAGGCCCTCTGTGAGGTGGATTGATTCAGTGACTGGGATAATCGGGATGGGAGTGGCAGAGACAGTGCGATTGGCACAGGACAGAACAGAGTTTAGGGCTATTGTACATATGGTCGCTATGAGTCGCAAGCGACTTGACGGCACATAACAACAACAACAACAACATATTCCCAGTGGTGGAATTGCTGGATCATATGGTATTTCTGTTTGCAAATATTTGAGAAATCATCGTCCTCCCTTCCAGAGTGGTTGCACCATTTTACACTCCCACCAACAGTGAATAAGGGTTTCAGTTTCTCCACAACCTCACCAGCATTTGTTGTTTGCTGCTTTGTTGAATTTTGCTATTGTTACTGGTGTGAGAGGATATCTCACAGTTATTTTTATTTGTATCTCTCTTAGAGCTAGGAATTTTGAACATTTAGTCATGTATTTGTTCGCCATCCAGATGTCTTCTTTGGCAAAGTGTCTGTTCATATCCTGTGCCCGTTTTGTAATTGGGTTCTTTCTTTGCTTGGATCCACAGTCAACACCCTTTATTACATCAATCAAGAAATCAAAATATGTGTTACAATGGGGAAATTTCCTGTCAGGGACCTCTCCAAGGTACTGAAGAGCAGCAATGTCAGTTTCAAAATTAAGATGCAGGTGATTCAAGCTGTGATCTTTTAATTTAGTTCTTATGCGATTGAAAGTTGGACGCTGACTTGAGATGACAGTAGAAGAAGTGATGCCTTTGAGTTGTGGTGTTGGGAAAGAGTACTGAATATCCCATGGACTATCAAAAGAACAAACAAGTATGTCTTGGAGAGGTGGAGCCAGGGTGTTTCTTGGAGGGAAGGATGATGAAACTCCATTGCACATAGTTTGGACATGTTGTTAGGCCAATCCTTAGAAAAGGACATCATCCTTGGAAGGGTGGAGAGTCCACAAAAGAGAGGAAAACCCTCAACAAAATGAATTGACAAAGAGGCTGTCACAGTGGGCTAAAGTTTATCAGGGACAGTGAAAATGGCACAAGATAAGGAAGGGTTCAGGTCTGCTCTTAAAAGGGTCGCTATGAGTCATGGTCAACTCAGTGGCACCAAACAACAATAATGATTAGAATCCTTTGAATTTTTATAATTTATGGAGACTTTTTTAATGATCTGTTTTCATAAATATTTTGTGTGCACTAAAGAAGTGCATTTTCCTGTTTTTTGAGGAAAATGCATTTTCTTTGCCTACATTGACTGTTGGGTTAATTTATTTAGTGATGTTTAATTGTACAGTATCTTTGTTGATTTTCTACATACTCTATGAGTTGTCCTCTATGAGGTGGATTGATTCAGTGACTGGGGTAATCGGGATGGGTGTGTCAGAGGCAATGCGATTGGCACAGGATAGAGCAGGGTTTAGGACTGTTGTACATAGGGTCGCTATGAGTTGCAAACGACTCGACGGCACATAACTACAAGTATGAATTGTTTAGATATGGTACTGAAATCTTCAACTCTAATTGAGAATTTGTCCTTGTGTTTATCCTTGAAGTTCTTGTATTTTTTTGCTTCGTGTATTTTGAAGCACTCTTGTTAGGTACATAAACGTTTAGAATTATTATGTGGTGTTTATTAATTGATCCTCTTATTATGATGAAATTTTTTAATCTTTTCTAATATTCTTTGTTCTGTGACCTTTAACATTATATTACTATATCCATCCCATCCTGCTTTCTTTACACTAGTGATTACATCTTAGTGATAATATCTTTTTTTATGTCACTGTTAATTTATTTGTGTCTTTATATTTAATATGTGTTTCTTTCTGGAAAAATACAGTTCAGTCTTAATTTAGTCTAAAAATTGCCTTCTTAATTAGGGCACTCACATCTTATTGTAATTTTGATACAGTTCCATTTAAGAGTATTATCTTGCTATTTTTTCTGTCTCACCTTCTTTTGATTAGTAGATTCTTTCCCCCACTTCATTTTTATCTCCTTTATTCACTTTTTTGGGGGGGTCTGTAACTCTGTTTTGTCCTTTGAGTAGGTTCCTGTATGCCATTCTGTAGTTAGTTGCATTGCTCAACCAAAGGCTTTTGCATCTCTAGCAGTTAAAAGGCATTTGACTGTGTAGATCATAACAAACTGTGGCTGACTCTGAGAAGAATGGGAATCCCAGAACACTTGATCATTCTAATGCGAAACTTATACTTGGACCAGGAGGCAGTCGTCAGAACGGAGCAAGGGAACACAGCATTGTTCAAAATTGGGAAGGGCGTACGCCAGGGATGCATCCTATCTCCATACCTTTTCAACCTATATGCAGAACAGATTATCCGGGAGGCTGGGCTCTATGAGGAGAAATGTGGGGTCAAGATTGGTGGACGATTTATCAACAATCTGCGTTATGCGGATGACACAACCCTGCTTGCTGAAACTGAGGAGGACCTGAAGCGCCTGCTGCAGAGTGTCAAGGACTGCTGCCTACAATATGGATTGAGGCTCAATGTCAAGAAGACAAAGATTCTCACCACTGGACCAATTGGCAGCATCAGCATGGATGGTGAAGAGATTGAGATTGTACACACCTTTAGTTTGCTTGGCTCCATAGTCAACAGTCTTGGCACCAAAGCCACGAAATTAAAAGGCGCATTGCCATGGGAAAGTCTGCTGTTAGGGACCTCTCCAAAGTTCTGAAGAGCAATGGTATCTCTTTGGAGACTAAGGTGCCTCTGATACAGTCCATGGTCTTCACAATCACCTGTTATGCATCAGAGAGTTGGACAATGACCAAGGAGGAGAGAAGGAGGGTTGATGTCTTTGGGCTGTGGTGCTGGAGAAGAGTACTGAGAATACCATGGACGGCTATGAAAACAAACAGATTTGTCCTGGAAAGGGTTAAACCGGGTGGCTCCTTGGAGGCAAGGATTCTGAGGCTCCATCTAACATACTTTGGACATGTTGTGAGGAGAGACCGGTCCTTGGAGAGGGACATCATGCTTGGGAGGGTGGAGGGACAGCGCAGCAGAGGAGGGCCCTCTATTAGGTGCATTGATTCAGTGACTGGGATAATTGGGTTGGGAGTGTCAGAGACAGTGCGATTGGCCCAGGACAGAGCGGAGTTTAGGACTGTTGTATATAGGGTCGTTATGAGTCGCAGGCGACTTGACTGACGCAGGCGACTTGACTGACGGCACATAACAACAACAACAACAACAGCAGCAGCTCTGAGAGAAGATATCGAGCACTTTCCTCTCATTGTTATTTAAAACTTTGAAACCTGTTAGAGGGTCTTAATGAGCTGGAACTGATAGTGAACAGCAGTGAGTTTGAGTGAAGGTTTTATAGTATGCATCTTTGACTTGTCACATGATACCTTCTGTGACACTATTTCATGTAATGTGTGAGACCTTGTCTTTATTCAGACAAAGAGGTAAAGAATTAGGATCAGCATGAAGCTGGTTCCTCTAAGGTGGTTGTTGTTATATGCTGTCGAGTCACTTGCAACTCATAGCAGCCCTATCCACATACAACAGCCCTAAACTGTGCTCTATCCCAGGCCAGTCTTACTGTCTCACACGCCTACCTCCATTAGCCCAGTCACTGAATCAATCTATCTCATCCAGGGTCTTCCTCTCTTACACTGTCCCTCCACCCCCCCCCCCCCAAGCATGACGTCCTCTAGTAGGACTGGTCCCTCCTTACAACATGTCCAAAGTAGGTCAGACGGATCTTCAGAATCCTTGCTTCCAAGGAGCAGCCTGGTCTCACCCTGTCAGGGCTGAACCTCTTTGTTTTCTTAGCAGTCCACGGTATATTCAATACTCTTCTCCAGCTCCACAGCTTTAAAGGCATCAATTTTCCTGTCATCCCTAGTCATTGTCCAGTTCTCTGATGCATAGCAATTAATTGCAAAACTATGGCCTGGATCAGGTGCACCTTAGTCCACATCCAAAATTGTAGGCCTTTGAAAATCCTATGTACACTAGTGCACACTTAGTCCAACAGATACGGTAACTAAGGTGGATCCCTCAAGTATGGAAACACAAAGGAGGAGGAACAGTTGTAAGCAGACATTAATGATTGGAACATAGAATGTGAGAATCATTATTGTAGGAAGATTAGATATTGTTAAGAAAGAAGTGGAACACGTAAATATTGACATACTAGGTATTGGCGAAATGAGATAGACTGGCATAAGGCATTTTGAGTAAGATGATCATATGATCCACTATTCTGGAGATGAAAAGGTGAGGAAAAATGAGGTTGCTGACATAATTTAAAAAGTAATTTCTAGATCCATCTTGAAATACAATATTGTGAATGGCAGGATAATATCCATATGCATACAAGGAAGTCCAGTGAATACCACTATCATTCAGATACATGCACCAACAACTAGAGTAAAAGAAGAGGAAATAGAATATTTCTACCAACTTTCAGAGTCAGAGATCGAGCAAACATGCAGTCATGATGCATTAGTACTAATAGGTGACTGAAATGCAAAAGTTGGGAATAGAGAAGGATCAGTAGTTGGAAAACATGGACTTCATGACCGAAATGAAGCTGGAGATAGAATGATAGAATTTTGCACAATCAACTATTTATTCATTGCAGATACATTTTATAAGAAATATAAACGCAGGCTACATGGATTTCACCTGATTATATCCAGAAGAAGCAGTTACATCTTTTAAGATAGAGGTCAAATATGTCATCACTTTACAATTTTCTCACCATTTCTAACACCACCTGTCCTGCCTAAGCACTCTACTTCTTTCTTGCACTTGAGAATTTATTGCATGCAGTGATCACACACAACTTAGAAAAATACTTTTAATTGGGGTGGGGGAAGTGGGCAGAGAGAAAAATGCAACAATGAATGACTGGAAATCCTAAGTCTCTGTAAACTTTCATTTAAATTAATTAAAAAATGTAAAAAAAAAAACAAAACAAAACCCAAAACGTAAATACTTTTCCAAGAATTTTATAGTTTTAGCTCTTAACATTTAGATTTCAGATCCTTTTTTTTTTTATCTTAGGTTTTTTTATGAGTCAGGATGCCAGTTTCATTTTCTTTCCACTTGTCCCAGTACCACTTGTTGAAGAGACTGTTCTTTCCCTCATCTTGATACCCTTGTTGAAAATGGAATGGTTTATATTATTTATGTTGATTTGTTTCTTTCTGGACTCTGTTCAGATGATATTAATGGCTTTCCAATGTACTTCTTACCCTTAATACAAAAGATCTAGATTAATTTCCTATCAGTGCATCTCCAGTATAGCCACCACCACTGTTAGTCATAGACTACAGGTTATTATGATGCTTGAACAGTTTTCATTGGCACTTTCTGATAGACTAAGAAGAAAGACCTTACTTTTGAAAATCTATAAATGAAAATCCTGTTGACCACAGTGGACTCATGGGAATGGCTTAGAATTAGGGAGCATTTTGTTTGCTTGTGCATGGATTTGCCATGAATTTGGGATTGGGTATCTTTTACAAGGTAACATAACACGTGTATTGTCTTTATACAAATACTGCAGTATGTTTAAAGTATGTTTTTTATCTCTGGTAATTTTTATCTGTAGAAGTTCAGTTGAGTTTCTTTTTAGATCTTGAGGTGGTTTGGTTTTTTTTTAATGATTCATTGTTGCACATTTTCCTTCCTCCCCTTTCTTCCCCTTCCCTCAGTCCACTTTGCAGTGTACCCTTGTTCAAGATTGTTGTCATATGTGTACTGCCTAATAATATATTCTTTCAGACAATTCTTTGCCTCATCTGTACCATTGCAGGGTTTATTATCTACTCTCTTCCTATTGCTCCCTAATCCCCCATGTCAGTCCTGTTTTATAACAGCAGTGTTATGCAGTATTTGTCCTATTGTGACTGAGGTATTTCACTTAGCACAATATCTTCCAAGCTCCCTCATGTTGTGCAGTGTTTTCCAAGTTAATTGTTTTTCATGCTGTGTAATATTCCATTGTGTCATATACCATTGTTTATCTTTCCATTTGTTTGTTGATGGGCACTTGGTTTGCTTCCATCTCTTTGCTATTTTGAATAATGCAGCATTAAACATGGATTTGCATTCATCTGTTTGAGTCATGTCTCTTGTTTCTTTAGGGTGTATTCTCAGGAGTAGAATTGCTGGGTTAAATGGTATTTCTCTTTCTAAGTTTTTGAGAAAGTACCAGAACGCTTTCCTTAGTGGTTGTACCACTTCAGTGAGTTAAGAGTTCCAGACTCTCCACAATACTTTCATTTGTTGTTTGTTGCCTTGTTGAACTTTGCTACTGTTGCTGAGGTTATATTAACTTTTGAGAACATGAAGTTGGAATTTATAGATTAATAATGACAGGGATATGACAGGAAAAATTTATCAGTATTCTCAGGCCCTTTATTGAGAAAACTTATGCCTCAGATGTTCAGTTATCTGGATTCTGATTTATCCCAGCCTCTAGTATATGTGTGTAACATAGGTTATTGATGAATCGTCTTCCATTCCTGATGCCATATTCTTCCTCAGATAGTCGTTCTTCTCAAGTAGTTTATTCAGCATACAGATTGAATAACATCTGTTACTTTAAACCAAATAGTGTTCCCTTGCTATGTTCACACAATACCCTCTTGGTCTAGGTATGTTTTGTATGAGCACAATTAAGTATTCTGGAAATTTCATTCTTCTCATTGTTAGTCATTATTTGTTGTGATTCACATAGTCAGATGCCTTTCCTAGTTGATAAAGCATAAATAGACATTCTTCTGGTATTCTTTGCTTTAAGCCAAGATCCATCTGACATCAGCAGTGATGTCCCTGATGCAACAGCCAGTTTTAAATCTTGCCTGAACGTCTGGCAGTTCTCTGTCTATATACTGTTCTAGCCATTTTTTAATTGTCTTCAGCAGTTTTTGCTTGCATGTGATATTGTTTAATAATTTCCACATTCTGTTGGATCTGTTTTCTTGGGAATGGGAATAAATAGGGTCTTTTCCAGTCACTCGGCCAACCGACTGCCCTCCAAATTTCCTGGCATAGACAGATGAGTACATCAAAGGCTGTACCTGTTTGTTGCAACATGTCAGTTGGTAATCCCATAGATTCCTGGGGCCTTCCTTTTTGTCAGTGCTTTCAGTGCAGATTGAACTTCTTTATTCATTACCATTGGCTCTTGCTGAAAGTGAGGAGGATTGAAGCGCTTGCTTCAGGAGATCAAAGAAGCCAACCTTCAGTATGGGTTGTATTTGAATATCAAGAAAGCAAGAACTCTCATATCGGAACTGATAGACAATATTATGATAGATGGAGAAAAGATTGAAACTGTCAACAACTTGTGGGGTTTTTTTTATTTTATATTGGTTTGCTTACAAAATTCGTATAGATTGTGTTTCACACTGTCCTTCATTCATGTTGTGTTGCATACAATCTGATTTATTATATTTTATAAAATAAACAATGAACTAGGCATATTACCATTGGCCTGTCTTTCCAGATCTCCACTAACTCTTTCCCATTTCCTTTACCCCACCCCACCCTATTTATCAAATTGTGCAACCCTATGATTTTCCCCCTGTCCTTCCTCACCCCTCTGCCTTCCCCTCCCCCACCTTGGATCTTCATACACATTTTACTAGTTATCTTTCTATTTCTACAATAGTGTTCTAATCATTATTTGTTCTTGTGGGACTGTGTTAGTTCTCTCAGTATAATACTCTCTAGTCACTCCCAAGTTACATAGTAATTTTCTAAACCATTACTCCTGAATTCTGTGTAGTATTCCATTGTGTGAATGTACAATTTCTCAATCCATTAGATTGTAGTTGAACATTTGGGCAGTTACCATGTTCTGTGATGGTAAATAACACTGCTGTGAACATTGGTGTACAAATCTCTTTTTGTGTCTCATTCCTAATCTTTTTGGGTTATATTCCAAGTAATGGAATACATGGGTCATATGGAATTTCTGTGTTCAGCTTTTTCAGGAAATGCTAAACTGCCTTCCAAAGTGGTTGTAACATTTTACAGTCCCACCAACAGTGTATGAAAGTTCCTATCTCTCCTCTGCATCCTATCCAATGTTTATTGCTTGCTGTCCTGTTAAACTTTGTCACTGCTACTGGGGTGAGATGATACCTCCTTGTGGTTTTGACTTACATCTCTCTCATTGCCAGTGATTTTTGAGCATTTCTTCATGTGTCTTTTGGTCATCTGAATGTCTTCCTCTGTGAAAGGTCTTTCCATCAATGACTTCCTCTTTCTTGAATCCACAATCCACACCTTGATGTCAGAATATTAGAAGACATATTGCACTGGAAAAATCTGCAGTCGGGGACCTCCCCAAATTATTTTTTTGTTTGTTTTTTTATTTTTTTCCCCCCAAAATTATTGAGGAGCAATGATGTCAGTTTGAGGACTAAGATGTGCCTGAATTAGTCCATGGATCTCTTAAAATCATTTGCTATGCATCTCAGAAAAAGAATTGATGCCTTTGAGTTGTGAAAGTACTGAATATCTCATGGACTGCCAAAAGAATAGACATATGTCTTAGAGGAGGTTATGTATGAATGCTGCTTGGAGGCAAAGAGGATAAAGTTTCATCTTACATACTTTTTAGTATGTTGCTAGGAGAGGGAGGTTGGGTTTTTTTTGTTTTTTTAACGTCCAAATAATTTAATGGCAGAGCGAGAAGAGAGCATTTACAGCTATTCTGGGCTCGCCAACAACCTCTTCCTAGGTGTAGGCACTTGTAATACTGCTTGCTCTCGGTGATGGTGTACACAGGGGTCCTCACACCTGGCACCTAGCTGGGGCACGGTGGGCACAGAACGCCCAACTGGCATCTGGGCAGCACGCAGGAAGATGGAAGGCTGGACCTCCCTGCAGAACTGCATTAAAACCAAAATGTGTCTGTTATAGAGTTTTGTTTTCCATTTCTCCACTTTATAAAGTCAGTGAGGCTGGAGGGGGTGTTGCGTGGAGTCTAGCCTCCAGGAGGGGGAGTGCAAACAGGGCCCCTCAAGACTGTCCCTTAGCGATCAGGAGCAGGACAGGCCAGAGACCTCCCTTCCACTTGGGACCACACACAGACAGAAAGGATTATTGCCGCTCGTGTACTTTCACAATGTGATTTTTGTATTTTGAAAGCTTGAATTGTCCTTAATGCTGTCATTGTGGGTTTTGTATTCCATAATGGTGTTGGGAGGTAGGTTAAGCACTCGCCGAAGTGTGTCCCGGATTCGGGCTGTGGTTGCTTGGTCACTGGCAGTCTTGTTCCATATTGAGATAATGTCCTCCTGAAACCGGACAGAGACCACAGCCCCGCAGATTTCCTCCCCAACCATGAACTGTTGTTCCCCCAACATGACCAGGATGAGGTTCTCCCAGCAACGGGAGGCCAAGCCCTTCCGTAGTCGGATGATCCACTTGCCACCATTTTTATTTGCATCATCCTCCCACATGGGCTTAATTCCTTCTTTGAAGAGATGGAAGTCACTGTGGCCTGTCAGGTCCCCAGGACGTACCATGTGGCTGTAGAACCTCCAGAACTGGTCCACAGAGGCAAAGGTGCCGATCTGCTTGATGTTCTGCTCGTAGCTTTGTGAGCTGGTGGGCCGGCCAGGGGTCCTCCTGGAATACCAGAAGGTGTAGTTGTTTTGCAGGGGATGCTCTGCTGGTCCGGGGACGACAGCCTTCCTCTTGCTGCTGCTCTGACCCTTGTCACGCTCTGCTTTTTCCATCTCACCATCTTTCTGTGTGTTGTTTTCTTCATTCTGATCATGGTCCCCACTGTCATCATCTTTCAAGGTGTCGAACTTGTTCATCCTCTTGCCGCCGCCGTCGCTGCTGCCTCACTCGAGAGGGAGGTTTTAAACTGCTGTCAACTGTTTTAGTTCAGCAAACCAAGATAATGGTGGCATCTCAACATTCTTCAATTCCAACTTTTTAAATTTTGTCATATATTTTAAGTGCTTGTGAATATAGTTTAGCTAAAAACATAGAATAACTGTATTATGTCATTTTGTCTTTTTGTAACATCAAAAATATTTTGTTTTTTTCCATTGTGGCACATTTTCTTCCTCCCTTCCTTCCCCCAACCCTCCTTATAATGTACTCCTTATTCTATATTGTTGTCATACATTTAATGCAGTTCTATATTTTCAGTATTTAATGTTGATTGTTTTACCCCATACATTGTTACCATTGAGTTGGGTCTTAATTTCTGGTGGTTTGTTGCATTCAGTTTTCTAGTCATTGTGTCTTGACTTTGTCTTTCCGAGACAAACCCCTTCAAAAAGTAACAATACTAAAATAAAAAACTGGAATACCTGAAGCTAAAAGGTGTCTGTTATGCTAAATTGTTAGTTGGCACCACCCTCTCAGACTTTTATCTTTTCATAGCTGAGTAGAAAACCCACTCAGTGGTTTTCAGAGTCAATAAATTTAGCACAGGAGGAGATTGTTCATCTTTCACCTAAGGATTTAAGCCACACACCTTTGAGTATTTGGCACAGCCCTTTACCACTAAGCCACCAGAACTCCCTATTATGCTACAATTTGTCCCATATATATAAAGTTATTATATGAGAACTAAAAGGATATGGGATATGGCTTTCTTCTGTAAAGACTTAACAGCACCTAACAACAAAAGGATATGGAGAACTAAACAGTAGTTTTGCTTAACTTGCAAAGAATGTGTGATTTGAACATTGTACTCTTTTTTTTTTTTTTTTGAACATTGTACTCTTTTAAGAGCACCATGGGATTAAATTGACAAGAGTGTCTTTAAAAGATTTGATTGGAAATTTAAGGGACAGAGAGTTTATATTAATAGGGGAGAAACAGCTCACCGGAAAAGGGAGAGTGAGAATGGTTGTACAACTTGAAGGATGTAATCAGTGTCATTGAACTATATAAGTAGAAATTGTTGAATTTGTATATGTTGTGCTGTGTATGATTATCAATCAGAAATTCTTTTTTTAAAAAAAATCATATAGAGAAATTGGAACCTGTGCATTAGTAAGAATGTAAATTGATTTAACTACTTTGGAAAATAACCTCAAAATTTTCACAAAGTTAAATAAATATATGACCCCAAAGTTAGATAAATATATGACCCAGCAGTTCCACTTTTAGGTACATATCCAAGAAAATGGAAGGTAGATATCTAAACAAAATTTTATGCATAAATGAGGGGGGTTTTGCTAATATTATGATTATGAATTTAAAAAAAAACCTTAGGTGCACCTATCAGTTTGATGCCTAGATAAACAAAATGTAATGTATCCATTTGATGGACTATCATTGTTATTGTTGCTCTTAGGTGGTATCCAGTCATTTCCAATCATAGTGACCCTGTATGTTGTTAGGTGCCATCGAGTAGAGTATGACCCATAGCAATCCTATATATAAGAGATCCGAACCTTGTCCTAGCCTGTGCCATTCTCACACTAGAGCCCATTTGGCAGTCACTACATCAGTCTACCAAGTCCAGGGTCATTGGTCTTTTCTTTGCCAGCCCTCTACTGTTCTAAACAACATGTCCCTCTCCAAGGAATACCCCTTCCTAGCTACATGCCCAAAGTGTGTGTTATCATCCTTGTCTCCAGAAAACACTCTGGCTGGACTCTCCAAGACACACTTGTTTGTTCTTTTGTCCTTCCATGGGATGTTCAGCTCTCTTCTCCAACACCACAGCTCAAAAGCATCAGTTCTTCTTCTGTCATCCCTGTTCATGTCCCAGTCTCAGATTCATAGCAAGTGATTGGAAAGACCAATAGTGACTCTGCATACAAGATAACTTTCTCTAACAGTGCAACTCAAAGGTATAGATTCTTCTTCTCTCATCCTTAGACATTGTCCAGCTTTCGGCTGTATAACAAGTAATTGACAAGAACATGGCTTTTACACTATTGTAAGGATAATACCTCAAGTTTCTAAATTAAATAACCAGTTTATGCATGTAGCTCTCTCTTTTCTACTGCTTGCATCAGTTGGGCCTACTGTCATGCTTGGATATGTAAGTCATAGTCTTGTTTTTAGGTGCCGTAGAGTATCACTCAGTTGTGTTTCTATGAACAACTGATCTGAACATTGTCCTGTTCTGTACCATCCTCACAGTTGTCTCTGTCACACTCAGGCTCATTGTCGCAGTCATCCTGTCAACCCCTTGGTTGAAGGTCATCTTCTCTTCTCTGATTCTTTACTTTTTCAAACATGATGTCCTCTAAGAATCAGCCCCTTCTTGCAACATGCCCAAAATATGTGAGATCACATTTCATCATCCTTGCCTCCAAGAAGCACCCTGTCTACACTTTGCCCAAGACCTATTTGTTTGTTCTTTTGCCAAATCATAGACTGTTCAGTACTCTTTTCCAGCACAACTCAACTCAAAGGTATCCATTCTTCTTCTGTATGGTTAGTCATTGACCAGCTTTCAGATGCTTAACAAGTAATTGAAAAGAGAATTACTTGAATCAGGTACACCTCAGTCTTTAAACTGACGCCTTTGGCTCCTTAACACCTTGTTGTTATGTGCCTTCGAGTCACCTGTGACTCATAGTGACCCTATGTACAACAGCCCTACACCCTGCTGTATCCTGTGCCATTCTCACTGTCTCCAACACCCCCACCCTGATTACCCCAGTCACTGAATCAGTCCACCTCAGAGGGTCTTCCCCTCCTGCACTGTCCCTCACCCTCCCGAACATGACATCCCTCTCTAAGGACTTACAACATGTCCAGAGTATGTCAGACGAAGTTGCAGAATCCTTGCCTCCAAGGAGCAGCCCGGTTTAACCCTCTCAAGGATGAATCTGTTTGTTTTCTTAGTAGTCCATTATACATTCACTACTCTTCTCCAGCACCACAGCTCAAAGGCACCAGTTCTCCTTCTGTCCTTCCTAGTCATTGTGCAACTCTTTGATGCATAACAAGTGATTGCAAAGACCATGGTCTGTTATCAGACGCACCGTAGTTGCCAGAGTAACACCATTGCTCTTCAGCACTTTGGAGAGGTCCCTAACAGCAGACTTTCCCATGGCAATACACCTTTTAATTTCCTTGCTGCTTTTACCAAGAGTGTTGACCGTGGAGCCCATTAAACCTTATGATTTATTCCTTTTAAATAGTTCTCTCCCTCATCTGTTTCAATGAAGTATATATTATTTATCCTTTCTTAAGTTTCTCCCAGCCCTGATGTCAGTCCCATTTTACAATAGTGGCAGTAGATTTTATAGTCTCATTATTCCTTAGCAACAGTGTCCTTAAATTATTGCTATAAAAGGCAATTTTTTCTTTCTTTTTCTTCCATCCTTATTTATTTAAAAATTTTTTCCTACTAGTTTATTTATAAAATTTGAATACAAATTTGAACAAATTCTATCCATTTCCCTCATCCCCCCTGCCCATCAAATTGTATAACCCAGTGATTAATCACCCCTTCCCCCTGCCCATCCTCATACCTCAGCTTCCAACCTCTCCCACCCCTCCTGGATTCTTATACTCATTCTACAATAACGGTCTTATACAATATTTATCCTTGTGGGACTGTGTTAGTTCACTCATAATGCTCTCCAGTCCCTCCCAAGTTAGGTAATAATTTACAAAGTTACTGCTCTTGTGTCCTGCATAGTATTCCGTTGTGTGAATGTAATTTCACAGTCCATTCATTTTGGACATTTGGGGATGTTTCCATATTCTTGCGATGGTGAATAATGCTGCTGTGAACATTGGTATACAGATCTCAGTTTATGCCTCAGTTCTCATTTTCTTGGGGTATATTCTAAGTAGTGGAATAGCTGTGTTGAATGGGATTTCTATGTTCAACTTTTTGAGGAAGCGCCAAACAGCCTTCCAGAATGGTTGTACCATTTTACAGTCCCACCAACAATGTATAAGAGATCCTTTCTCGCCACATCCTCTCCAACATCTATTACTTGCTGCCCTATTGAACTTTGCAGTGAGATGGTACCTCATCCTGGTTTTGATTTGCATCTCTTCCATTGCAAGTGATTTGGAGCATTTCTTCATGTGTCTGTTTGCCATTTGAATGTCTTCCTGTGTGAAAATTCTTTTCATGTCTTTTGCCATTTTGTAATTGGGTTATCTGTCAGTCTTTTTGGGGGGTGGGGGGGAAGACCAGGAGTATTCTGTAAACTTTTGTTGTGACTCTTGTCTGAGATGGTATTACCAAATGTATGTTCCCAGTCTGTAGGTTTTCTTTTCACCCTATTGGAAAAAGTTTTTGATGTGCACAGAGATTTAATCTATAGAAGATCCCATGAATCAATTTTATCCTCTTTAGATTGTGCATTTCTGGTTGTATTTGGCAGTCTCTTTATACCTTGGACTAGCACTTCTAAGCTTGATCCCAGTTTGTCTCTTATGAACGTTATGGTTTTGGGCTTTAATCCCAGGTCTGTGATCCACCTCGAGTTGGTTTTTGTGTATGGTATGAGATGTGGATCCAGTTTCAGCTTTCTGCAGGTGGAAGTCCAGTTTTGCCAGTGCCATTTGTTGAAGAGGTTATCATTTCCCCATTTGATACCTTGGATTTCCTTGTCGAATATCAGTTGACGATAGATAGCTGTGTATATTTCTGAGTTCTCAGTTGTGTTCATAGAGTCTTGCTCAAATGCTATTTCATTAAATTCTTCTGTATCTGCCAATTCCTTTCGATACAATGACTCAGTATATTCCTTCCATCTTCTTTTAATACTTCCTGGATCATTTAATATTCTGCCTAAGGCATCCTTGATTATAGCAACTCGAGATTTGAATTGTTCTTCAGTTCCTGGAGCTTAAGAAATGCTGAACGAGTTTGGCCCTTTTGAATTTCTGACTCTAGCTCCTCGCACATTTCATTGTAATATTTTGCTTTGTCATTCTGTGCTGCCTTTTGGGACCTTCTGTTCAGCTCTTTAGTATCTTGAATTGTTCCTTGTGCTTTGGCTTCTTTCTGCTCTAATGCAATCTTCAGAGTTTCTTCTGACATCCATTTTGGTCTTTTCTTCCTCTTCTGTCTTTGTGATGAACATTTGCACTCTTCCTGGATGATACATTTGACATCCTCCCACAACTCATCTGGTCTTCGCTCATTAGTGTTCAAGGCCTCAAACCTGTTCCTGAGATGATTCTGAAATTCAGGTGGGATGAAATCAAAGTCATATTTTGGCTCCTGTGGATTCGGTTTAATTTTCCTCAGCTTCAGCTTGAACCTGCATATGAATAATTGTTAGTCTGTTCCACAATCAGCTCCTGGCCTAGTTTTCACAGCTGTTATTGAGCTTCTCCAGCGTTTTTTTCCACAGATGTAATCAATCTGATTCCTATGCATGCCATCAGGTGAAATCCATGTGTATAACCTACGTTTATGTTTCTTATAAAATGTATTTGCAATTAATAAGTCATTGATTATACAAAATTCAGTCATTCTATCTCCACCTTCATTTCTGTCACCAAGCCCATATTTTCCAACTACTGATTCTTCTTCTCTACTCTCAACTTTTGCGTTCCAGTCATCCATTATTATCAGTGCATCTTGATTGCATGTACGATCGATCTCCGACTGCAAAAGTTGGTAGAAATCATCTGTTTCTTCTTCTTTGGCTCTGGTTGTTGGTGCATATATCTGAATGATAGAGTTATCCTATCACTCATAATGTTGTATTTCAAGATTGATCTAGATATTACTTTTTTAACTATGAAAGCAACCCCATTTTTCCTCCCCTTTTCATCTCCGGAGTAATATATCATATGATCATCTGACTCAAAATGCCCCATGCCAGTCCATCTCATCTCTCCAATGCCTAGTATGTCAATACTTATGCATTCCATTTCTTTCTTAACAATTTCTAATTTTCTTACATTCATGGTTCTCACATTCCATGTTCCAGTCCCTAGTGTCTGCTTACAACTCTTCCTCTTCCTTTGTGTTTCCATATTTGAAAGTTCTACCTATGTTGCCCTTCCTGTTAGTCTACATGTGTTCTGTTGTACATAGGGTTTTCAAAGGCCTGCTATTTCAGAAGTGGATAGCCAATCCTTCTTCCTAGTCTGTCTTAATCTGAATGTTTAGATTTAGAGGAGTATCTGACAGACAAGCACTGTGTGGAGCAGTGAAAGATAAATCCCTCATTGTGGAGTGTCCCTGCCCTTAGCCCAGTGACTTGACCCACTTATTTCCCAGCTCCACCCTCCACCAGGATACCCATTCACTTCTATCAAATCCCTTCAGAATTTATCTTCCATTGTCCGACCCATGATCTGACAGCTTGTATCTAAAGCTTTCTTGGCTTCTGTGATTCCAAACACATCAACTGCTGAAAGTTGTTTTATGCAGAGCTCCCTGTCATTCTTTCATTGTTTTACAAACCCTCCCCCCAGGTCCACTCCACCATGTATCCTTTGCTCTAGACTCCTGTCATGACAAAAATACCTAATCACATACCCCTTTTAAACAGTTTTCTCCCTCATCTGTTTCAGTGCAATATACATTATTGAACCCATATTCCTCAGTTTCTCCCCAACCACAAGGTCAGTCCTGTTTTACAACAGTGGCACCATGCAGTATTTGTCCTTTTGGGACTGGGATACTTCACTCAGCATAATGTCCTCCAGGATCACCCATTTTGAATAATATTTTATGAGTTCCTTGTTTTTCAATGCAGCATAGTATTCCATTGTGTGAATATACCACAGCTTCTCTATCCATTCGTTAGTTGATGGGCACTTAAGTTGTTTCCAACTCCTTGCTGAACAAAGCCGCAGTAAACATGTGTATGCATATATCTGCTTGGATGTCAGTTATGGTCTCTTTGGGGTATATTCCCAGTAGTGGAATTGCTGGGTCAAATATTGTCTCTATTTGCAACTTTTTGAGAACCCGCTATACAGCCTTTCACAGTGGTTGCACCAAAAAGTGACTGTTTTGAGAATACATTTTCTTCTGGTGCCTTTCTTGATTTCAAAGATATTTATTATAACAAATTGTTTCTGATTTTAATTTATGTAAACAGTATAACCAGTATCTTGTAGTTTTAGGGCTAGGATCACTTTGAACTAGTTTCCAGTTATTTGGACATGCATATATTTGTTTTAAATATGATGTCTTGTTAGTTCATTTTTATCATAAACCCATTCAGCTCAGCATTGGTTACACTTGGCTTACAATACACACCTTAAATTAAATTTCCATGACATCAGTTTTATGACATTAAATCTGTTGGGCATGAAGAGAAATGAAAATTGAGTTGGGAATATATTTTTAAAAATTGGTATAGTGTGTTTGTGAAGGTAACTCTTGGGAAATACACAGTTTGCAAAATATATTTTATTTGCATGAAAATATGGTAAAGATGAGTTTCTATGGCCTGAGAAGCTTCCCATTCACAAAGAGTCTGCCAGGTACACAAGCTAAACTACAAGTATCTGACTCTGATTCTGCTTGCATAATCATTTTTAATGTTTAGTTGTTGAAAGAGAATAGGCTTCTGAGGCAGCATCCAGGTGAATAAGGCAGTTAGTTTCAGGCAAGGAACACCAAATAAAGTATTTGGTATAGCAAGGATCTCAATAACCACAGAACAGCTGAAGTTCATTTCCATTGCTACATTTGAGTGGCAAATTTTTCATTAATATGGAATATTCTTGGAAGACATGGAACGGATGATTAGACCATGTAACTTTGCATATATCTATATCTGTACAATTCTTAATATCATTACCATTCCATCTCCTTTTGGCAAGGACTACTTAAAGGACTTAGTCTGATTTCATTGTGTTTTTCTTTCCATAGGATGGATAGAATGACAGAAGATGCTCTTCGTTTGAATCTGTTGAAGCGAAGCTTAGACCCAGCAGATGAGCGAGATGATGTCCTGGCAAAGCGGCTCAAAATGGAGGGGCATGAAGCCATGGAACGTCTAAAGATGTTGGCCCTGCTCAAAAGGAAAGATTTAGCCAACCTTGAGGTGTCACATGAGTTACCCACAAAACAGGATGGCGGTGGTGTCAAGGGTTATGAAGAGAAACTCAATGGGAATCTCAGGCCTCATGGGGACAGCCGGACTGCTGGAAGGCCAGGAAAAGAAAACATCAATGATGAGCCTGTGGATATGAGTGCTAGACGAAGGTATGGCTCTGATTAGATGACTTCAGGGATGGGAACTTTATAAGCAAAGCTTTTGAGAAAGAAACATCTATATCTGCCTTGACCATGAATTCTCATTTCTTTTTTTTAAAAACAATTTTTTTTAATTTATTTATTCTTTTTATGTGTGTACCGTGAAATTGGATCTGACTGGTACAGGAGGCGATTGTTCCTCCTTCTTCAGCAGAGCATCTGGTGGATTTGAACTGCACACCTCTGGAATTGCAGTGCAGGTTCCTGCCACTAGGCCACCAGAGCTCGCTGAATTCTCATTTCTAAAAGAAGCTAAGTGCTTCCAAAATTAGTTCTTAATCTTAGTTCTTCTCCTTCAGCTTATCAAAGGCTAAGCATCTTGTGGTTTGAATTCATTGTTGTTTCTGAGGAATAGAAATTGGCACTCTATAGTTCGAATACGGAGCCTGGGGAACCCAGTGGAGAGTCATGATTTGGAACTGCTTTGATGATAGTGAGTTTTAGGAATTTTGTAGGTTGTTTTAGGTTTTTATTTCTTTTTAAAGCTAGGAGCTCTGATGGCATAGTATTATATGGAAGATTGTTAGTAGAAAGGTCAGTGGTTTGAATCTGTTAGGTGCTTCTTGGGAAAGATGGCCAATTACCTTCCATAAAGGTTTACAGCCCCAGTAATCGAGTGGAGGGTCACCGTGAGTTTAAATTGATGCACTGGCAGTGAAGAGAGAGGGATTAGTCCAAGTTGTTGATAGGTGCTGTTGAGTTGAGCATGACTCATAGTAACCCTTTGAACCAAAGGTTGGAACCCTGTCCTATCCTGTGCCATCTTCGTACTTCCTGACACAATATAGCCGATTGCAGCAGTCACTGTGTCAGTCCACCTGGTTAAGGATCTTCCTCTCCTACACAGACTCTCTACCCTTCCAAGCATTATATCCCTCTCCAAGGAATAGCCCCTCCTAGTAACATGACCAAAGTATGTGAGGCAAAAGCTTCATCATCCTTGCCTCCAGAGGTCACTCCGGCTGAACCTTCTCCAAGACATACTTGTTTATTTTGGCCGTCCATGGGAAATTCATTGCTCTTCTCCAACACCACAGCTCAAAGGCATAAATTCTTCTGTCATCCCTATTTATTGTTCGGCTCTCAGATGCATAGCAAATGGTCAGAAAGAGTGTGGCCTCAATCAAATATACCTTAGTCTTCAAACAGACATCATTACTCCTCAGTAGCTTGAGAGATGTCCCTAACTGCAGAGTTTCCCAGTACAGTGTGTCTCATTTCCTGACTGTCGGTATCAAGGGTGTTAATTGTGAATCTAGGTAAGATGACAGTTTCAATCTCTTCTCCATTGTGATACTACCTATCAGTCCAGTGGTAAGAATCTTTGTTTTCTTGACATTGAGATGCAATCCATATTGAAGATACATTCCTTGATCTTCTGCAATAAGTGTTTCAAGTCCTCCTCACTTTTATCAAGCAAGGTGTCATCGACATAATGTGAGTTATTGATGAATTTCCCTCCAATTCTGATGTCACATACCTCTTCATAGAGCCTAGCTGCTTAAATAATTTACTCAGCATGCAGATGGAATAGATAAGAAGAGAGACTACAACCCTGACACACTCCCTTCTTAATTTTAAACCTCAGTGTTCCCCAGCTCTGTTAACACAGCAGCCTCCTGGTTTAACTCTAGGTTTTGAATGAACACAATTACATGCTCTGGGATTTCTGTTCTTCTCAATGTTAGCCATGGCTTGTTATGGTCCACACAATCAAATACCTTTGCTTGGTCAATAAACCATAAATAGGCATTATTCTGTTATTCTTTATTTTCATCTAGGATCCATCTGACATCAGCAATGATATACCTAGCACCACAGCCTCTTCTAAATCCTGCTTGAACTTCTGGCAGTTCTCTAAATACTGTTCTAATCATTTTTTAATAATCATCTTCAGTATTTCACTTGCATGTCATATTCATGATATTATTTGATAGTTTGCTCATTCGATTGGATCACCTTTTTTTTTGAACTGGGAATAAATACAGACCTTTTCCAATCCGTTGCCCAGACAACTGTCTTCCAAATTTCCTGGCAGAGACTATTGTTTTTCAGTTCTCTGAGCTTGAGAAATGTAGAGCAAGTTCTTCCCTTTTTATTCTCCAATTCCAGCTCTCTGCACATTTCATTATACTTTGTCGTCTTGAGTTATCCTTTAAAGTCTTATTTTCAGCTTTTTTTTGCTTTGCCATGTTTTCCCTTTCTTTTGGCTTCTTGATGCTCTAGTGCAATTTTTAGTGTTTCTTCTAATACCCAGTTTTTAAAAAACCAAAACAAAAATATATTTCCATCAAGTCAATCTCAACTCCTAATTACCGTTTTTATGAAGAAATAAATGGTCATTACAGAGGAGAAAGAAAAAAACTAATGGATGACACAAGAGACTCTTAACAATTACACTAGAGCATCAAGAAACCAAAAAAAAAGGGAAAACATCTTGAAGTAGAGATGAATAGAAGATTTCAAAGGGTAGCTCTAGAAGACAAAGTATTATAATGGAATGGGTTGAGAGCTATAATTGGAACATATTTAAAAATTAAGAACTCTACATTTCTCAAACTGAGGGAACTGAAAAGCAAATTTAAGCCTCAAGTCATGGACAATGTGTTGAATGACCCAGAAAGTATCCAAAGAAGATGGAAGGAATACAGAGTCATTGTACCAAAAAGAACTGGCTGACACTGAAAAATTTCAGGAAGTACCACACGAGCTGGAGCAAATGGTAATGAAGAAGGAAGCAGAAGCAAGTATTGAAGACATTGCCAAAAAATGAGGTCCCAGGAATCAATGGGATGCCAATTGATTTGTTTCAGTTAATAGATGCATCCCTAGATGTGCTCACTAGTCTATACAAGGAAATTTGGAGGACAGCTGTTTGGCCAATGAAAGAGGTCCATATTGGTTACCATTCCCAAAAACGGTGGTCCAGTGGAATGTGGAAACTATTGAGCAGTATCATTCATATCACATGCAAGCAAAATAATGCTGAAGATAATTCAAAAACAATTGGGACAGTACATAGATAGGAAACTGCCAGATGTTTAAACAGGATTTAGAAGACACTGTGGTACCATGGATATCATTGCTGATGTCAGATGGATCCTGGCTGAAAGTAAAGAATACTACGAGAATATCTGTCTATGCTTTATTGACCATTCAAAGATGTTTGACTATGTGGATCATACCAAGTCATGGTTAACGTTGAGAAAAATAGTAATTACAGAGCACTTGATTGTGCTTATGCGAAACCTATACGTAGAACAGAAGGCTGTTGTGTGAATAGAGCAAATAACCAACTACATGGTTTAAAAAGTAAGAAGGGAGTGTGTCACTCTCCATACCTATTCAGTCTGTATGCTGAGCAGATTATCTGAGAAGCCGGACTCTATGGAAAGGAATGTGACATCGGGATCGGGGGAGACTCATCAGTAACATACATTATGCAGATGACAAAACCTTGTTTGCTGAAAGTGAGGAAGACTTGAATCACTTGTTTGAGAAGATTAAGGAATTCAGTCTTTAATACGGGTTGCATCTTAATGTCAAGAAAACCAAGATTCTTCTACTAGATTGATAGGTAGTGTCATTAAAGATGGAGAAAAGATTGAAACTGTCAACAGCTTCATCTTACTTGGATCCAGAGTTAACATACTTGGTACAAGCAGTCAGGAAATTAGGAGACATACTGCACTGGGCAAGTGTGCAGTTAGGGACTTCTCTAAATTATTGAGGAGTAAGGATGTCTGTTTGAGGATTAAGGTGCATCTGATTAGGCCATTGTTGTTCTGATCACTTTCTGTGCATTTGAGAACTGGATAGTAAAGAAGGATGACAAAGAAGAATTGATGTCTTTGAGTTGTGGTGTTGGAGAAGAGTACTGAACATTGCATGGAGTGCCAAAAGAACAAACAAGTATGTCTTGGATAGGGTGCAGCTAGAATTCTCTTTGGAGGCAAAGATAATGAGACTTTGCCTCACATACTTCAGACATGTTGATAAGAGAGGCTATTCCTTGGAGAAGGACATGATGCTCAAAAGGTAGAGAGTTGACAAATGAAAGAAAGACCCTGGACCAGGTGGATTGAGGCAGTTAGTGCCACAATGGGCTCTTATGTGTCAGGAAGTATGAAGATGGCACAGGATTGGACAGAGTTCATATCTGTTGCTCCTAAGTTTACTATGGGTTGTACTCGACTCGACAGCACCTAACAATAATAGGAACAACTACCCTTTAAATAAAACACAGCTGCCTCTAGAGTCTTTAAGACCTTCATCTGACCTACTTTGGACATGTTGTGGACATGTTGCAAGGAAGGACCAGATCTTGGAGAGGGATGTCATGCTTGGGAGGATGCCCAGCACAAAAGACGAAGCCGCTCGATGAGATAGACTGATTCAGTGACTGGGGTAATGGGGTAGTTGTGTCAGAGACAATAAGATTGGTACAGGATAGAGCAGGGTTTAGAACTCTTGTGCATAGGGTCATTATGAGTCACAGGTGACTGACTGAACAGCACATAACAACAATCTTCACTTTCACATTAAGGCAAGCATATCAAATCCATCATCTGTTCCACAGGAGAAAGATGTGCAGTCTAGTCGCATGTAGTTTTCATCCTCTGAACACTCACTAGGGTCAGCTGTGAGTCATTTCCAGCTGGACTGCACATAAGCTCTCAGGGAATGTAAAATTTTGTAGTGGTTCTAGAGGAAGAGAAGTACCCTTACCAGTGCTCACAAACATGCTTGGCATTTCTCAAACTGAAAGAATGGGGGGAAAAAACATTTAATCTTCAAGTTGTAATACTAGAGCAAATCATAGTTGCAATACTATGAGCAAAATCTTGAATGATGCATGAAGCAGCAAAAGAAGATGGAAAGGATACACACAGAATATACCAAAAAGAATTGATCTCTGCTCTGTTGGCCTAATGGCAAGATGCTGTGCTGCATTCCGAATGTTCGCGGTTCAGATCCACCAAATGCTCCGCTGCAGAAGGAGGGGCTAATCTCTTCCTGTGCCAGTCGGATCTGATTTAACTGTATGCACACACACACATACACAGAGAGAGAGAGAGAGAAGTGGTCATCTTGGAAAGATTTTTAAACAGTAGCATATGATCAAGAACCAATACTTAAAGTTGTGCTGAAGGAATTGGCTAAGCAAAAGGACCCAAGAATTAATGGAACATTTGACACATTTAAAAGATTCAGCATTTTAATTGGACCTACTTACTCACTAGCATATTCCATGAAATTTAGAACATAGCTATTTGGACAACTGACTGGAAAAGGTCCCTGTTTCTTCCCATTCCCCAAAGTAAAGGATAATCCAACTACAAAAACTATTAAACAATATCATTCACATCACATAAAGTAAAATCTTGCCGAAGATTACTCAGAAGTAGCTGGAAGAGTCCATCGACATATAACTGTTAGAAATTCAAGCATAATTCAGAAGAGGCCAGGTAACAAGGGACATCCTTGTTAGTATCAGATGGATCTTGACTGAGAGCAGAAAATGCCAGAAAGATGTTTGTTTACTTGTGTTTTATTCAGCATGATAAGTACAGATGGGAAGTATCTTTAGTCTGCTCTTTTCCGCAAAGTGCTTGTCTACCAGATAATGTTCTAAATCTGAGCAATCAAATTAAGACAGATTAGGAAGAAAGATTGATCATCCACTTCTGAAATAGCATATCTTCGAAAACCCTATGTAAAATAGATCACACTTTGACTAGCAGAGGTGGCAACTGAGCCTGAGCCCTCAGATATGGAAGCACATAGGAGGAGGAACAGCTGTATTCAGTGACTGTGGTAATGGGGTTAGGTGTATCAGAGACAGTGAGATTGGCACAGGATAGAGCAGGGTTTAGGGTCGTTATGAGTTGCAGGCAACTCGATGGCACATAACAGTAGTAACAAAGACATTTGACTCTGTGGATTGTAACAAATTGTGGATAATCCTGAGAAGAATGGGAATCCTGGAATACATAATTGTGCTAAAGCTAAAGCTATTCATAGACCAAGAAGCAGTTGTCCAAACAGAGTAAGGGAATACTGTGAGATGTGCATTAGATTTTTATCCTTTCTCTGTACATCTTGAATCTGTATGTTAAACAGATCATTTAGTAAACAGGACTATAAAATGATGATTTTGGAATTGGGGTTGGAGGAAGACTTAACAGCCCGATTTATACAGAGGTGGTATATCTTTGCTTATATAAAGTGATGGAGATTTGAAGTTCTTAAGATCAAAGACTGCAGCCTTAAATATGGATTATATCTCAGCATCAGGAAAGTAAAACTCACAACACCTGAACCACTAGGCAAGATCATGATAGATGGAGGAAATACTGAAGTTATCATTGGTTTTATTTCACTTGGATGCACAATCAGTACCTATGATGGTAGTAGTCCAGAAATAAAATACATCTTGCATTGAAGAAATGTGGTGTCCAGGATCTGTACAAAGTTCTAAAGAGCAAAAGGATGTCACTTTAAAGACTAATATGTGCCTGATTTAGGTCATAGTCTTTTCATTTGCTTCCTATGCATCTGAAAGTTGGACAGTGAATTAAGGAAACCAAAGAAAAATTGATATCTGTGAATTGTGTTGGAGAAGAGTACTGAATATCCCAAGGACTGTCAAAATAAAAAATAAGCCTATCTTGAAGGAAGTGCAAACAGTTCTCATTAGAGGCAAGTATGGTAAAATTAATTATACAAAGGCATTTGATTGTGTGGATCACAACAAACTGTAACTAACTCTTGAGAAAAATGAGAATCCCAGAACACTTGGTCATGCTTATGCAAAAACTATACTTGGACCAGGAGACAGTCATAAGAACAGAACAAGGAAATATTTCATGGTTCAGAATTGGGAAGGGTGTTCGCCAGGAATGTGTCCTATCTCCTGTCTTCTCAATCTAGATGCAGAACAGATTATCCAGGCCACTGGGCTCCATGAGGAGAAATGAGGCATCAAGGTTAGAGGAAGACTCATCAACAATCTGCGTTATGTCGATCACATAACCCTGCTTGCTGAAACTGAGCAGGACCTGAAGTGCTTGCTGCAGAGGGTCAAGGACTGCAACCTTCAATATGAATTGAAGCTCAACATCAAGAAGACAAAGATTCTCACCACTGGGCTGATTGGCAGCATCATGCTAGATGGTGAAAAGATTGTGATTGTTAATTAGCTTTAGTTTGCTTGGTTCCACAATCAACACACTTGGTACCAGAAGCCAGGAAATTAGCAGATAAATTGCTTTGGGAAAGTCTGCTGTCAGAGACCTCTCCAAAGTATTGAAGGACAACAATGTCAGTCTGGAGACTAAGTACACCTGATCAGGCCATAGTGTTTGCAGTTACTTGCTATGCATCAGAGAGGTAAACAGTGACGAGGGATGATAGAGGGAGAACTGATGCTTTTGAGCTGTGGTGCTGGAGAAGAGTATTGAATGTACCATGGATGGCTAGGAGAACAAACAGGTTCATTCTAGAAGGGTGAGACCAGGCTGCTTCTTGGAGGCAAGGATTCTGAAGCTTCGTCTGACCTACTTTGGACATGTTGCATGGAGGGACTAGTCTTTGGAGAAGGATGTCATGCTTGGGAAGGTGGAGGGACCGCAGAAGAGAGAAAAACTCGATGAGATTGATTCAATGACTGAGGTAGTGAGGGAGGTGTGTCAGAGAGAATAAAATTGGCACAGGATAGATCAGGATGTAGGGCTGTTGTGCATAGGGTTGCTATGAGTTGCAGATGACTCAATGGCACGTAAGAACAATGGTAAACTATACCTCACATACATACTTTAAGCATTTTGTCAGGAGAGGCCCAGGCTTGGAAAAAATTGTCATTCTGGGAAAAGTCCTCAGCAAGATTGATCAACACAAAGATTCTAAGGATGGCATTAGATAGAGCATGATTTAGATCTCTTCTTTGTAGTGATGCTATGAGTCATAGTTGACTTGATACAACACTTAGAAACTACAGGTAGTGTTGGTGAAATATTATGCAAGAAGATTATTCCTTAAGCGTTTGGAAGAAATGTAAGTGAGTAAATAAGATTATGAACACCCTCTTGCCCCATATCAGCCTTACCCTTCTGGAACAAGTGAGTATTACAGCTTCATCACAAGAGAAAAAGAATGGAAATGTTGAGGATTGATTCCTCATATCTTAAATTGTAACTCTAAATTTATTTTTCATAAAACACTGTTGATACATTTTGGTAAAATCGAATTAATGCTTTTAGAATTGCCCAGTGTCTCAAATATACTATGTGTTAAAAAGTCACATCATTCTGAAAATCCAGTCTTGCATTTAATTTTATTTTTGAAGGAATGAATTTTTGAAGCTAATCTCTGAAAGCTGAGGACTGTTTTAACAGACTCTTGGAGAAGACACATCATAAAAACAAAGTCTTCACTCTGTCTGAAAAAAAATAGCTTCTATAGGTCCTTGTTGCTTTTATTTTCCTCTTTCACTACCAGATTGTTATGTGCCATCAAGTTGAGTATGACTTGTCACGCTATGAACAACAGATCTCAGTATGTGCCATCTTCATCATATTGATATTTCCACTTAGCCCGAAATTCAGTTTTGTAAGAATGAGTAAGATAGATTGCTCAGCAAGAAAAATCATAATTTCTTTGCCATATATAAATGGAGATAAAATTGGAAGCAGAAAGGATGAAGCATTCTTGACATAGTATCCATGTCATAATTGCCTAAATCTTTATGCCATTAAGACAAATTATAATATCTTTGAGATAAGGTATTTGATAAAACATATACTACACTTAAATTGCATGAAACAAATACTACTGTCTTTTGGAATGCTATTCATTTTTTTTTCTATACTAATGATAAGGATCAGCTTTACGGTCTGGGAATCTGCCAATCAGAGTCATAAATGACAGCAGCGGAGTTGGGCTTTTAATAATATCTCTTTAACATGTAGAATTTCATACTTAAGAGTTCCAGATAATCTAAAACATACACAATATATACAAAAGCATACATCATAGACCTTGGATAAGATGGATTTCTCATAAAAAAAAGGAGAACTTATCCTGTGAAGTAAAGTGTGGTAGAAAAGTGATGACTATAAAAAAAAAAAGTGATGACTGTACCCTGTAAGAAATGGAAAACTTGAATGACCCAGAAAAACAAGATAGTGTGTTGAATTCTAGCTCTTAAAAGTTTTTGCAAGACAAAATAATCTTCTCAAAAGTTTAACAGATGAGGCCAGAATCCCAGGTAGCTTATTTAAAAGAAAATAAGTACTGAACTTTGTCTTGCCTGTGCACTCTATCTAATGTAGGTCTAATTATAACCAGAAACAAAAGTTGTTTTCAGTTAAAGATCTATGACAAATACCACTCAGCTTTAAAAATCTGTCAAATTTTTTTCCTATGTTAATACTTGACATTGACTATGCAGAAGATTGCACCCATTTAAACAAAGAGTTTTTTAGTATCTTCTGTAGCATATGCCTCCAGTTAGAACCAGAATGGACTTCTGACTAGAGACATAAAATAGGAAAAAAATCAAGTTACTGCTATTAGTTGCTGTCTGGTTGATTACAACTATTGTGACCCTGTGAAGAACAGATGGGAACTTGACCTTATCCTGCCCCGTATTCACAGTCTCTGTCATAGTTGAACCCTTTGTTTTAGTCATTCTGTTCATCTTGTTGAGGATCTTCCTTTCATTGACACTGTTCATGATGACTTTTTCCAAGGACCCGTACAGCATGCCCAAAGAATGTGAGACATTTCTCCATCTTTTCCTCTAAGGAGCATCTGATTGCTAGATAGACGTGTTCCTTGTTTTTGCCGTTTATGAGATACTCAGTAATCTTCAGTAACTCAGAGAGCTCCTTAACAGTAATTTCCCATGTCACATGTCTTTTGATTTCTTACTTGCTGTTACTAAAAGTGTTGATTGTGGATCAATTGTTGTAGGGGCCATCGAGCTGAGCACGACTCACAGCGACTTTATGAACCAAAGATTTGAACCCTGTTCTGTCCTGCATCATCCTCACACTTCTTGACACATAAGAGCCTATTGTAGAAGTCACAATGTCAAACCATCAAGTTGAAGACCTTCCTCTCCTTTGCCTACCCTCCACACCTCCTTCCTTCTCTAAGGAGTAGCACCTCCTAACAGTATGTCCAATTTATGTGATGCAAAGCCTCATATTCTTGCCTCCAAAGAGCACGCTGGCTGCACCCTCTCCAAGACCTATCTATTTCTTCTCTTGGCCATCCATGGAATGTTCAGTACCGTTCTCCAACACCATAGCTCAAAGGCGTCCATTCTCCTTCTGTCCTCATTCATGGTGCAGCTCTTAGATCATAGCACGTAATCAGAAAGATTATGACCTGAGTCAGATGCACCTTGGTCTTCAAACTGACATCACTACTTGTGGGAAGCCAAATGTTAAACCAAGTGCTTAAGCAAGAATTGAAAGAGTCACAAATGCAAGCTGGAAATCCTCTTGGGTCAGATCACAAGAATAAGACGATATTTCTCCTGAGACAGGTCACAGGAATTAAGCACCAAGGCAGATCTAATGGCACCTGCACTAAATCTCAGTCTGTGTTTGTTTCTCATTCCTGAGATAAGCATAAGGTTGTCAGCAGAGAAAAACATATCTTCATTATTTAAGAATTTTCTCTGTGATTTACTTCCTGGCAATTCTCAATAAAGGTTAGAGAGACACTGGGCTCTGGGCTTCAGTCTTCGAATGCCTTCACTCTCTTCTCTTCCCATTCTTGGTATCCCCATCTCATTCATTTTTCCTGGGTCAACAACTACTACTACTCCTCAGTAATTTGGAAAGGTCCTTAACTGCAGGTATTCCCAGTGCAAAGTGTCTCCTTATTTCCTGAATGCTGGTACCAAGGGTGTTAATTGTGGATCCAGGCAAGATGAAGCTGTTGACAGTTCCGGTCTCCTCTCCATCCAACATGATGCTACCTATTGGTTCAGTGATGAGAATCATTGTTTTCCTGACATTAAGATACAATCCATACGGAAGGCTGCATTCCTTGATCTTCTGCAATACTGCTTCAAGTCCTCCTCACTTTGAGCAAGCAAGATTGTGTTATCTGCATAATACAGGTTATTGATTAATCTCTTTCCAATTCTGATGCCACACTCCTCCTAAGTGTCTAGCTTCTTGGATAAATTTGCTCAGCATACAAATTGAATAGATGTTGAGAGAGAGTAAAACCCTGGAGTACTCCCTTCCTAGTTCGAAACCATGTAGTGTGTTCCCTTTCCCTTGCTCCATTCACACCATAGCCTCCGGGTTCAGGTATAGCATGAGCACAATCAAGTGCTCTAGGATTCCCATTCTTCTCAGTGTTAGCCATGATTTATGATCCACACAGTCAAATGCCTTTCCATAGTCAATAAAGCACAAATAGACATTCTTCAGATATTTCTGACTTTGAGCCAGAATCCGTCTGACATTAGCAAATGATATCCGTGGTGCCACAGCCTCTTCTAAATCCTGCTTGAACTTCTGGCATTTTCCTACCTAGGTACTTTTCCAGCCATTTTTGAATGATGAAATCATTGACTGTTTCAGTCTGTTCTCTATCTGTCAATGTTACCTACTTGTCCAGTGGTGAGAATTTTTGTTTTCCTGACGCTGTGATGTAATTTCATATTAAGGTCTATAGTGTTTGATCTTCTGCTGCAGGTGTTTCAAGAAAGTCCTCTTCACTTTGAGCAGGCAAAGTGGTGTTTTATCATTTAACTCAGGTTGTTGAAGAGTCTTTCTCTTATCCTGATGCCACTTTTTTCTTACATAGTCTGGTTTCTTGAATGATTTGTTCAGCATTCAGATTGAATAGGTACAAAGCATAAGTAGACAACTCTGATGCACACTTTTTCTGACTTGAAACTATGGAGTATTGTTCTAGTTAACAACTACTTCTTGGCCTATGAATAGCTTTTGCATGAGCCTGATTAAATATTCTGAGATTCTCATTCTTCTCAATGTTACCCATTATTAATTGTGATCCACACAGTCACATGTTTTTGCATTGTCAATAAGACCCAAGTGAAAACATTTTTCTGGTATTCTCTCCCTTCAGGCAAGATCTATTTGATGTCAGCAGTGATTTCCTTTGTTCCCTGACCTCTTCTGAATTGAGTTTGAATTTCTGGTAGTTTCTTATCCATGTACTACTACATTTGGCTTTTGTGTAATCGTCAAGATTTTACTTGCATGTAATATTAGTGTTTGATAATATCCATGTTCTGTAGGATCACCTTTTTTATTTTCGACTGAAAACAAGTAAGGCTCTCTTCCTGTCATTTGGCCAGGTAGCTGTCTTCCAAATTTCTTGGAATAGACTAGTGAGCACATCCAGGGCTGCATCTTTTCATTGAAATTTGTCACTGGTATTTATTATATCAATTCCTGGGCTCATATTGTTTGCCAGTTTCTTCAGTGCAGCTTGAACAACGTTGGTTCTTAATCATACACTGTTTCCTGAAATGGCTCCATGCCACTTGGTTCTCTTTGATGTAGTAACTCTATTCTTTCTATCTTCTTTTTTTTTTTGTTTTTTTGTTTGATTGAGTGATTGATTGTGTGTGTGTGTGTGCGCGCGCGTGCATACCGTCAAATTGGATCTTACTGGTACAGGAGGAGATTGCCCCTCCTTCTCCAGCAGGGCATCTGGTGGATTCCAACTGCATGTCTCTGGGATGGCAGTGCAGCTTCTTGCCACTTTCTATCTTCTTTTGATACTTCCTTCATCATTCAAAATTTTGCCCATAGAACCCTCCATCCAGTATTAGATCTTAAGGCTTTGATTTGTTCCATGTTCTTCCATTTTGGTTTTCTAACACCAACCTTTGTATATTTCATTATAATGCTTTGCTTTTTGTTTTCACATTGCTGCTCTTTAGAATTTCTTGTTCAGCTTTCTTACTTTAGTATTACTTCCCTTTGATGTAACTTCTTTATATTTTAGTGCAAGTTTCATAGTCTATTCTAACATAATGTTTTGGTTGTGTGTTTTTTTTTTAATTTAGTATTTCTTTTATATTGCTTTGCATGCACAATTCATACTGTTTTATGTAATCATTCTCATACATTGTCTTTTATAAAGTTAATAACCATTAAACTGTACCCACCATTACCCTGTCTTTACTGGTCCCCACTTTCTCTCACATTTCTTTTACCTCCTCTCTTCATCCACCAGATTGTGCAACCCCATGATTTCTTCCCATCTTCACCTCTCTGTTCTTACCCTTTCCCTTCCTTGGGCTCCCAAACACATTTTACTAGTTATCTTTCAGTTTTGGGTTTTATTTGTTGTGGGTTTTTTGTTGGGTTTTTTTTTTTTGTTATTTTTTTTAGAGTCTTGTGTTTGTCTATCTTTGATTTTTTTTGTGAATTAATTTTAATAAAAGTTTACAGAGACTTTGGATTTCCATTAATTCATTGTTGCACTTTTTCCCCTGCACAACCTTCCCCCCCAGTTAGCTCTTTTCTTTGAAAAGTAAACGAAAAGTTCTTTCATTGTTATATAATCCCTCCCCCCAAGTCCACTCTACTCTGACTCTTGTCATGACAATATTACCTACTCATATATCCCTTTTAAACCGTTCTCTCCCTCATCTGTTTCAATGTAGTATACATAATTTACCCTATCTTTCTCAGTCTCCCTTCATCCCTGATGCCAGTCCTGTTTTACAACAGTGGCACCATTAAGTATTTGTCCTTTTGTGACTGAGATATTTCACTCAGCATAATGTCCTCCAGGGTCATCCGTTTTGAATATTTCATGAGTTCTTTGTTTTTCAGTACAGCGTAGTATTCCATTGTGTGAATATACCACAGCTTCTGTATCCATTTGTTTGTTGATGGGCACTTAGGTTGTTTCCAGCTCTTTGCTTTGTGAACTAAGCCTCGATAAACATGGATATGCATTATCTTTCAGTTTTTACAGTCATGATCTTATGCAGTATTTGTCCTTATGAAATGAGATTGAGGTAGTTCTCTTTCCTTTTTAAAAAAAATTAATGACCTTTTGCCTTCTTTTGTGATGTCCTTGATGTAATGCCATAAGTTGTCTCTCTGGTTGGTCATTGGGATTCAGTGCATCAGTATGTTCTTGAGACGATTTTTTAATTCATTTGGTATAGACTCACAGTCATATCTATTGAGGAATCAAGTAGAGATGGAGAATTCTTTCAGACGGAAAAACTAATTTAATGGAAATTGAAGGAATATAGAAATGTTAAATAATGGGGAGCTCTGGTGGCCTAGTGGCAAGAAGCTGCACTGCAATCCCAGAGGAACACGGTTCGAATCCACCAGACGCTCTGCCGGAGAAGGAGGCGCAATATCCTCCTGTACCAGTCAGATCTGATTTGATGGTACACGCACACAAAATAAAAAAATTAAAAAAAAAAAGAAATGTTAAATAAATCACCAAAATAAACTGCATTCTTTACTTAAGCATGCATATAGTAGGTTAGATGTTGGACTGCTAACTGGAATATTGGCAGTTTGAACCATCCATTCTTGTGGGAGAAAGATGAACATCTCTACAGCTTCCAAAAGTTGATGGTGCATTGCTATGAATCAGTCAGTTTGCTTAATGGCAGTAGGTTTGATTTGGTTTGGTTTATTTTGGGTTTGTTGTTGTTGTTTTTAATTATCACAAAAAACATGAAGCCTTCCTTCTCTGTCTGAGTGACTTCTTTGTTATAACCCTACATTCTCAGCTTTTTTCATCTCTGAGCAGTGGTTGTTCAGTCCATACAAAATACTTTTGAAGGTAGTTGGTCTCATCAGCCTCTCCTTGTTTTATTATTCAACTAACCTGGTTGATTTTAGTAACTCATTTTTGCTCTGTAAAGAAATTAAATTCTGCAACCACTGTGGAAGGCGGTGTGGTGCTTTCTCAAAAAGTTGCAAATAGAGATACAATTTGACCCAGCAATTCCAATACTGGGAATATACCCCAAAGAGACAATAACTGACATCCAGGCAGATATATGCACACCCGTGTTTATCGTGGTTTTGTTCACAATAACAAGGAGTTGGAAACAACCTAAGTGCCTATCAACAAACGAATGGATAGAGAAGCTGTGGTATATTCACACAGTGGAATACTACACTGCATTGAAAAACAAGGAACTCATGCAATATTATTCAGAATGGGTGACCATGGAGGACTTTATGCTTAGTGAAGTATCTCAGTCACAAAGGGACAAATACTGCATGGTGCCACTGTTGTAAAACAGGACTGACCTCGGGGCTAGAGGGAGACTGAGAAAGATGGGTTCAATAACGTATACTGCATTGAAACAGATGAAAGAGAAAACTATTTAAAAGGGATATGTGATTAGGTATTTTTGTCATGACAGGAGTCCAGAGCGAAGGCTGCATAATGGAGTGGACCTGGGGGAGGGGTTGTAAAACAGTGAAAGAATTTTTCTTTTACTTTTCCAAGAGGGTAGTATACTAGAGGGGACGATTGGGAGGCGAGAAAAGTACAACAATGAATGAATGGAAATCCAAAGTCTGTAAATTTTCATTGAAGTTAATAATAAATTTAAAAAAAAATTAATTCCATTCTTGCTTTGACAGCACGTACACTTAACTATAACAATTCAGAGGAGATTCACATGGTCCCTGCTCAAGGATGACAAGCAAATTCATGTAGCGTTTCATGTTTTTAACATATTAAAAAAGGGGGGGGAAATAAATTCCTATCCCAACAATTAGGCATACGTGTTTAAAAGGTATTTATGTCACATTAGCAGATAAGACAAGAAGTCATGAGAAATCGTAGAGTAGAGAGCGTCGCAGAACTAAGGATCTTTAGTGTTAAGGTTTTGAGTGAAATGTTTACATAAGACACATTGCCAGGGAGTTCTGGTAGCCTAGTGGCAAGAATCTGCACTGCAGTCCCAGAGGTGGGTGCATGGTCAAATCCGCCAGATGCTCTGCTGGAGGAGAGACAATCTCCTCCTTTGCCAGTCACATCTGATTCGAAGGTACACAACAAGAATGGGGGGTAAAAAGACACATTACCACCTAAGTACGTGGAAGAGCTCAGAGGAAGTAAATACTGGAAAGATAACTTTTGAATTGAGAAATCAAAGAAAAGTTAGAATTAGAAGATAATGGTCATTGATTGAGGAGCCTAAGACAGTTAGTACTTCAGGTATTCTTGTTATCCCATGGCCTGAACAATGAATTCTCTGTCTAGAGAAACAAGTATAATCCTTTTAATGATGCCTCCCTGCCCCAAAAGACCAAAATAGATGTTATCCAATAAATAGGATTGGCAATATGAAGAGACACCATTAGTTCTTAGTCTTGCCAATACTGGCATCCCCACCAGAAGCCCCCCACTCCGTGACCCTCTCAGGTCTTCTGCTTGGCCATAGGTGTTGCTGCTATAGATGTAGCTAAAGCATAAAAGATGTCCTACATTCTTTTGCTTCTTGTTCATTGGCACCAGAATATCTGTCTCTGCAGCTAGAGCTGTTCAATTTATTGGTAACTTACCATTCCCCCCTGTAAATTGTTGCAACTGGCTGATAACCCTTGTGAAATGATAGCTAACCAGTCCCCTTATGGATAGTCTAATATGCCCCATTCACATATTCCCACCAATTTAAATAACAAAGTCAAACAATGACTTGGGAAAGTCCTATTGAAAGATAAACTGCACAAAATCTATTTTGACTGTGGAAACCTAGGCTCTGCTGCCTTTGCCTTCCTTAATAGAGCTTGTTTTTCCCGCTTGTTTTCATGTAATCACAGCCTAAGTGATTATGGAATACAGCGGACATATTTAAAATTTTCATTAAAATCTCTGTGATAAAAAAATGCATCTCTTATTGTTGTTTCTAAAGCTGATCATTGTCTTTGTATCTTTGACCCTATAGCCTCAGAACAATATTTAGGTAAGAAAAGTGCTTTTGCTAAGATTTGCTGTCATTCATATCTGATGTCATCTTTATCCTAAGATTTAAGTGGCTTTGCTTTCAACTGGATGTATCAGAACAGACCTAAGTTCCCTTGGGTTTCTTTGTTTAAAGAAAATAATTTTTTATGTGAACTCTCTTTTGAAAATGCCTTATTTTTGTTTTTCTTTTATTGACTAGTGAATCAGACCGAGGAAGGCAAACCCCCTCACCAGACATCATTGTTTTGTCTGACAATGAGGCTTCCAGTCCCCGTTCCAGCTCTCGAATGGAAGAAAGACTCAAAGCAGCCAACTTAGAAATGTTTAAGGTAAAGATAAACATACTGTTTATTTCATACCTGATGTTGGAGAATAGCACTGAACATCCCATAGACAGCCAAGGGAACAAACAGATATATCTTGGAGAGGGTGCAGCGGCATGCTCTTTGGAACCAAGAATGATGTTTGGAGGAGCTATTCCTTGGAGAAGGACTTAATGATAGAAAGGGTGGAGGGAGGGTCAATGTAGGAGAAGACAACCCTTGACCAGGTAGATAGACATGGTGACTGCTGCAGTGAGCTCTTGTGTGTCAGGAAGTGAGGATGGTGCAGGATAGAACAGGGTTCTGATTTTTTGTTCTTAGGATTGCTATGAGTCATCTTCGACTTGATGACAACTAAAAAACAACAGTTAAAAAAAGTCCTAGTTCTAGTTTTTCACTGTTTCGTATTTAAATATTCACTGGTGAAAACATTTTAGAGTCATTCTCATCTTCAAGGGCATGGTAATTAGAAGAAGCAGTATCAAATGCAAAAGAATATAGTATAAAATAATCATTGAGTAGAATGTCTTTGTTGTTTGGTGCCGTCGAGTCGTAGATGGCTCATAGCGACCCTGTGAACAAAAGGCCTGACCACAGAATGTCTTTAGAACAGAAAAATTAAAAAATGTGCTGGAGAAGGAGGAGGCAATCTCCTCCTGTTCCAGTCAGATCTGATTTGACGGTACACATAAAAATAATACAATAAAAAAATAAAATAAAAATCTTTAAAAAAAAATTTAAAAATGTAATTCAAATCGCATAAAGTAAGCTCTTGGCCAAAGGAATTGTTTTTATGCACTCTAGTGTCAGTGACTGCATTCCTAAACTAAAGGCCAATAGCTTGAATCCACCAGCTACCCCTCAGGAGAAAGATGGACACTCTCCTTCCATGCGATTCAGTGCCTCTGAAAACCTGCTGAAGGGTCAGCTATGAGTTGGTCCCAACTCAGCAGCACATAACGAGCAAGCAGTTTAAGAGTTTGGAAGGATTCCTAAGTTCTTACATATATTTAGAGAAAACATAGCTTTAAGAGCTGTAGGAATATTTTTGTAAACGAAATAGTAGTGACCCTTTTGGTCATTCTTGCATTTCATTGGGAATTTGATAGTAAGCATTTGTGTTTGATCATTCTGAAACATGTGTGAATACTTGCTGAACATTAGACACTGTACTAGACCACAGAGATATAAAGCGTACAGTCCCATTGCTACTTTATTTCTTAATGTGAGAGATGAATGTGTTCGGCTTTAAAAGTAGGTAATCATCTTTATCTGGGTACATGCTACTATAGCAGACTGTGTCTTTATTTCTCCAGGGGAAGGGCATTGAGGAGCGGCAGCAGCTTATCAAGCAACTCAGAGATGAACTGCGTTTGGAAGAAGCCCGGCTGGTGCTATTAAAGAAACTGAGACAGAGTCAGCTGCAGAAAGAGAATGTGGTCCAGAAGGTAATATGCTCTGGAAATGAGGAACTAGAGAAATGACAGAAAAGCTTAAGTTTTTCCATCTAATTTAATTTACTTAGGCTAGGTACATTTGATTGTGTGGGCTGTTCTTCTCTGGTTCTTGGAAGGGGAGGTGGTTTTTAAGTTTCCTGAGGTGTTAGCGTTTTTTACAACTCTAGGAATAGTCTCTTTTCACAGATGTAAATCAGTCTAATTTCTGTAGTACATCAAATGAAGTCTATGTATATAGTTTGTTTATTTTCTTTTAAGTATATGCAATGAATAAATCATTCATTGTACAGAATTTTGTCATTTGATATCCACCTCGTTTCCGTCATCAAAGCCATGTTTTCCAATTACCAGTCTTTCTTTCTTCCTCATTTTTGTATTTTGCATTCCAGTCACCAGTTGTTATGAATGAATCTTGATTTTATATTTGAACACTAACAGACTACCAAAGTTCGTTGAAATCCTCAATATTTTCATCTTTCCCTTTCATGATTGGTGAATATAGTTGAATAATAGTTGTATTAACTTTTTTTTTTTTTACTTTTTTTTTTAACTTTTCTACTTTGTACAGTTAAGCATTGTACTTTGGGATAGATCTTTTGTTGTTGTTTTTGTTGTTGTGTACCGTCAAATCTGATCCAACTGGCACAGGAGATTGCCCCTCCTCCTTCAGCAGAGCATCTCGTGAATTCAAACCGTGTGCCTTCAGTATTACAATGCATCTTCTTGCCACTAGGTCACCAGCGCTCCCTTGGAATAGATCTTGACATGCAAAACTATTTCTCTTTAGTTTGTTGTCTCCAGCACAGTAGATCATGTGATTGTCTGAGTCAGAATGGCTAATACCAGTCCATCTCAGCTTACTAATGCCTAGCATACCAGTCTTTTTGCATTCCATTTCATTTTTTACATTTTCCAATGTTCCAAGAATCATCCTCTGTTCTAGTTATTAATGGATGTTTAAAAGCTGTTTCTTCTCATTTTGAGTCTTGCTACATCAGCAAATGAAGACTTTTTCATTGAGTGATGTCTTTACTCTGTTGTCATAGACTCTAGTCTAGTGATGACTTTTCCCATGTTAACATGACAGTAGACTCTACTTTGAGGAGGTAGCTCTTTCTCTTTAACATTTCTGCTGCCTTTCAACTGGAAGTGCTCATCTCTCAACAGTATATCCACCAGTGTTCTTCCATTGTCCCTTGGGTATTCAAAGGCACATTATTTCAGAAGTAGATGGCCAGCCCTGCTTCTTAACTGGAAGCTCTACTAAAACTTGTCTGCCATAAATGACCCTGCTGCTATTTGAATTACCACTGGTATGCATCATAGCAACATGCACTCACCACAGTACAGCTAACTGACTTATGAGTGACCAAAACCAGAATAGAGGCTGACAGTGAAATAGACCGTCAACTACTAAAATGTAGTTCAAATTGAAAATCATAAGAACCGAAGTATGCTGTTCAGTAAATCTCAGCTGAAATTAAAATCATCTTAATTAATTAGCTGCATTGACTAATAATGACTGAAGATCAGACCGATTATGGAATGGCATCAAGGAAATCATCCATAAAGAAAGCAGAAGGACATTACAAGGATAAGAGAAGGCAGAAAAGACTTCAAAACTTGCATTGCAATGAAAAGAAACCAAAACAAAGAGATAGAATGGTAGAGTAAGAAAGCTGAACAGAAGATTTTAAGGGTTGCTCAAGAAGAAAAAGTATTATAATGAAATATATGAGAAAAAAAAAAGAAATATATGAAGAGCTAGAGTTAGAACATCAAAGGGGAAGAACATGCCTAACATTTTTCAAGCTAGAAAAAGTGAAGCACAAATTCAAGCCTCAAGTTAGAATATGTGAAGGATTCTATGAATAAAATCTTGAATGATGCAGGAAGCATGAAAAGAAGTTGGAAAGAAGACACAGAGATACACTCCAAAAAAGGTTCACACTGAACCATTTCAGGAAATAGCATCTTATCAAGAGCCCGTAGTGCTGAAGGAAGAAGTCGCAACAGCACTGAAGACAGTAGCAAAAAAATAAAGAACCAGGCCTCTTCCCTCCATATTTTCTTCCAAGGAGGGAGGTACGTCCCTTTGAGAATATAACTTTTTAATAACTCTGTCTTTACTGTTTTACCCTAATTTAAAACAAACAAACAAAAACAACCCAGAAATTGATGGAGTACCAGTTGAAATGTTTCAGGAAACAGATGCAACCCTGGATGTGCTTGCTATCTCTGCCAGCAAATAAGGAAGACTGACTATTTGGCCAGCTCTCTGGAAGAGATACATATTTGTTCCCATTCCCAAGAAGAATGATCCAACAGATTGTGCAAATTATTGAACAATAGCATTAATAACAGATGCTAGTAAAATCTTGATGAAGTTTCCTCAAAAAAAACTATTGGAATAGTACATTGACAGGGAATTGCCAAAAATTTATGCAGAATTCAGAAGAAGTGATGGAACAAGGATTATCATTACTGATGTCAGATGAATCTTTACTGAAAGCAGGGATTACAAGAAAGATGTTGTTTGTTATTGGTATATGCCGTCAAGTTGCCTGTGACCCTATGTTCAGCAGCTCTGAAGCCTGCCCTGTCCTGAGCCTGTCTCACTGATTCTGACACACCAACCCCATTGTCTGAGTTACTCTATCAAGCCATCTCACTGGGGTCTTCATCTCCTGCATTGTCCCTCCACCCTTCTCAGCATGATGTCCTTCTCCAAAGACTGGTCCCTTCTGGCCACATGCCCAAAGTATGTAAAACAGCTTAAAATCTTAGCCTTCAAGGAGAAACTTGGTTTCACCCTCTCCAAGACAGACTTATTTGTTCTCTTGGCAGTCCATGGTATGTTCAAGATTTCTCCAGCAGCACAGTTTGAAGGCATCAATTCTTCTTCTCGATGTCATCCTTAGTCAGTGTTCAGCTCTCTGATGCATAGCAAGTTTATTTTTAAGACCATGGCCTGGGTTAGGCACACCTTACTCTCTAGACTGACATCATTGCTTCTCAGTACTCTGGAGAGGTAGGTCCCTGATAGTAGATTTTCTCAATGCAGATCATCTTTTGATTTCTTGAAGCTCATGCCAAGAGTGTTGATTGTGGAGCCCAGGAAGCCATAATTGTTAACTTGAATCTCTTCTCCATCTATCATGGAGCTGCCATTTAGCCCATTGGTGAGAATCTTTGTCTTCCTGATGTTGAGCTTCAATTCATATTGAAGATTACAGTCCTTAACCTTTTTTTTTAAAAAAATCCTTAACCTTTTGCAGCAAGCACTTCAGGTTCTCCTCAGTTTCAGCAAGCTAGGTTGTGTCATCTGCATAATGTTCGTTGTTGATGAGTCTTCCTCCAATCCTGATGCCACATTCCTCCTCATAAGGTCCACCTTCCCGAATCTTCTGTTTTGCATATAGATTAAACAGGTATGGAGGCAGGAGCCATCCCTAACACACTCCTTTCTGATTTTTTTTCCTGAACTATGCCGTTTCCTTGCTCTGTTCTGATGCCTGCTTCCTGGTCCACGTATAGGTTTCACAAGAGCACAATCAAATGTTCTGGGACTCCCATTCTTCTCAGAGTCAGCCACAGTTTGTTATGATCCACACAGTCAAATGCCTTTGCATAGTCAATGAAACACAGATAGACATTCCTCTCACTTGCTTTGTTTTCTGCCAAGATCCATCTGATATTGGTGATAATGTTTCTAGTACAGCCTCTTCTAAACCCAGCTTGTCTTTCTGGTAGTTCTGTCAATGTACTGTTCGAATTCAATTGTTTCTGGATAATCTTCAGCAGGATTTTGCTAGTGTATGGTATTAGTGATATTGTTTTATAATTCGCACACTCTGTCATGTCTTTTTTTTTTTTGGAGTGGGAATAAATACAGATCTCTTCCAATTAGTTGACCATGTAGTTGTCCTCCAGATTTCTTGGCACAACCTGGTGGGCACATCCAGGGCAGCATGTATTTGTTGGAATATGCCAATTGCTATTCCATCAATTCTTGTGACTTTATTTTCAGACCAGCCTGAACTTCCTCCTTTATCACCATTGCCTCGTTGTTTCTTGAGGAAAGATGTTTACTTGGGTCTAATTTATTATGCAGATGTGTTTGACTATATTAGATCATAACAAATTATGACTAATTTTGAGTAGAAGAGGAATCCCAGAAAATAAAATTGTGCTCCTGCAAAACCTATACATAGACCAAGAAGTAGTTGTGCAAATAGAACAAGAGAACACAGCATGATTTAAAATCAAGAACGGTATACATCAGGGTTGTATCTTTTTTCTGTACCTGTTAAATTTGTATGCTGAACAAATCATTCAAACAGCTGAACTATATGAAGAACAAGACATCAAGGATGTAGAAAGACTCATCAAACAACCTGAGGTATGCAGATAATACAACCTTACTTGCAAAAAGTGAAGAGGACTTGAAAAATTTATTTCAGAACATCAAAGACTACAGCCTTAAATATGGAATACAAATCAGCATCTCGAAAACAAAAAATTTCACCACTGGACCAGCAGGCAGCATCGTGATTGTTGTTATTATGTGCCATATACAACATATACATGCAATATGCAACCGTATACAACAGCCCTATACCCTGCTCTATCCTGTGCCAATCTTACTGTCTCCAACACCTACCCCCATTACCCCAGTCACTGAATCAATCCATCTCATCAAGAGTCTTCCTCTCTTGTGCTGTTCCTCCACCCTCCCAAGCATGACGTCCCTTTCTTTTTTTTTTTCTATATTTTATTAATTTTCATAAACATTTACA
>NW_006399926.1:4850074-4863063 GCF_000299155.1 Elephantulus edwardii
CCTAGCTTTTCTGTAATGAATTTTATAGTCCTTGGTTTTAGTCCTAGGTCCATGATCCACCTTGAGTTGGTTTTTGTGTATGGAGTGAGGTGTATGACGTCCCTTTCTAAGGACTGGTCCTCCTTGCAACAGCCCAGAGTATGCCAGACAGAGCCTCAGAATCCTTGCCTCCAAGGAGCCAGCCTGGGCTCACTCTCTATAGGGCAAACCTGTTTGTTCCCCTAGCCATCTATGGAATATTCAACACTCTTCTCCAGTGCCACAGCTCAAAGGTATCAGTTCTCCTTTTATCATCGCCAATCATTTTCCAGCTTTCTGACACATAGCAAGTAACTGCAAAGACTATGGCCTGAATCAGGCACACCTTAGTCTCCAGACTGACATCGTTGCTCTTCAGTGCTTTGGAGAAGTATCTTGACAGCAGACTTTCTGAGTGCAATTTGTCTTTTAATTTCCTGGCTGCTGGTACCAAGAGTGTTGACTGGGGAACCAAGCAAATTGAAGCTGTTTAAAAATCTCAGTCTCTTCATCATCTGTCATGATGCTGCCAATCAGCCTAGTGAAGAGAAACTTTGTTTTCTTGATATTGAAATTGAGTCCATATTGAAGGCTTTAGTCCTTGATTTCCTGCAGCAAGCGCTTCATGTCCTCCTTAGTTTGATAATGCAGGTTGTTCATGAGTCTTTCTCCAATCCTGTTGTCACATTCTCCTCATATAGCCCAGCCACCCAGATGATCTGCTCTGCATATAGATTGAAAAGGTATGGAGATAAGGATTTATCCCTGGCATACACCTTTCCCAGTTTTAAACCATGCAGTGTTTCCTTGCTTCATTCTTAAGACTGCCTCCTGGTCCAAGTGTAGGTTTCACTTAAGCACTGTCAAGTGTTCTGGGATTTCTATTCTTCTCAGATTTAGCCACAGTTTTTTGTGATCCACAGTCAGATGCTTTTGCATTGGCAATTAAACAGAGATGGACATTCCTTTGGTACTCTCTGCTTTCAGCCAAGATCCATCTGACATTAGCTATAATATCCCTAGTACTACAGCCTCTTCTAAACTCAGCCTGTGAGGGAGCTCTGGTGGCCTAGTGGCAAGAAGCTGCACTACAATCCCTGAGGTATGCAGTTCAAATCCACCAAATGCTTTGCTGGAGAAGGAGGGGCAATCTCCTATCCCAGTCAGATCTGATTTGATGGTATACACACAATAATATAAAAAAAAAATTAAACTCAGCCTACACTTCATCATGATGGAGAAAAGATTGAAGTTGTCAAGTATTTCATTTTACTTGGATCCACAATCAGTACCCTTGGTAACAGCAGGCAGGAAATCAAAGATAGTTTGCCAGAGGGTAATAGCAATGCTATCAAGGACCTAAATAATGTTCTGTGTCTGATTCAAGCCTTGTATTTTCAGTTGTTTCCTTGCATCTGACAGTGGGATAATTAATAAGACAGATCAAAGAAGCAGTGCCTTTGAATTGTGGTGCTGTACAACAGTGTTTAGTATACTACGTATACCATGGACTGCCAAAAGAACAAATATGTCTTGAACGAAGTGCAACCAGAGTACACTTTAGAGTCAAGGATGTTGAAACTTTGTTGGACATATTTTCAAGAGGAACTAGTCCTTAGAATGAGAAATCATGCTAGGAAAGGTAGAGGGGTTATTGAAAGAGAAGACAGTTCTCAGTGAGATGATTGATGTCTGCCACAGTGGGATTGAATATGACATAGTGAGGATAGAGCAGAGTTTAAATGTCTTGTTGATAAGTCTTAGTTGACAAAACCTCATGGCATCAGCTAGGAGTAGTAGTGATTCTGTTTTGTGGGAGGTTTTTAATTAATATCATACCTTACTCAAGAAAACCATGATTTTCTTGCCCCTGTAGGTTACTAGAAGCAAAAATAATTTTTTTCAAATACAGAAATGTACCAAATTTTCACCTTTGATTATTAATCTTTTGTAATGTCTTGCTGCTTTCCCTCTTCCAGACTCCAGTTGTACAGAATGCAGCATCTATTGTTCAGCCATCTCCTGCCCATGTGGGACAGCAAGGCCTTTCCAAGCTTCCTTCCCGGCCTGGAACCCAAGGGGTTGAACCTCAGAATTTGAGAACGTTACAGGTATGTGACAGTTAATGAGAGGGCCATTGTCAGAGGCTTTACTCCTACTACTACTGTGACCATCTGCGTTCCTTTACTGTTCACAGAGGTTTTCAGAGGCCTGTTAGTTATGAAGTGGATGGCTAATCCTGCTTCCTAGTCTGTTATAATCTGGGAGCTCTACTAAAACCTGTCCACCACCGTGGGTAATCCTAGTGGCATAGCTTTCAGTATTGTAGCAACCCACAAGTTATATCATATATCAATACAGTAAACTGACAGACAAGTGCTGTACCAATTTGAAGAAAGTTCTCCCCATACACAACAAACTGACAATTTAGTTTGTAACTCTAATAGCAAATCAGTCTTCACAGTATTTGTTCATTAGATCAAAATGGCCAGGCAGCTTATACCTGATTATTAATTAAATTTAAAAAAAAAAACAAAACACACACACAAAAAAACCAAACACCACCTACCTTCCCAAATCCAACTGCTTCACATAAGCAGAATTGTTGTAGAAGCTTAATCTCAGCAGTCAAAACTAGACCAGGGGCAGTCTCTGAGTCATACCACCAATTACTCATGTGTAAATTATTCAGGTGACACAACCTTGATTGCCAAAACTGAGACGGACCTGAGGCATTTGCTGCAGAAGCTCCAGGACTGCATCTTTCAATATGGGTTGAAGCTCAACATGAAGAAAACAAAAATTCTCACCACTGGGCCGATTGGCATCATCAAGGTAGATGGTGAAGAGATTGAGATTGTGTTTAACAGCTTCAGTTTTCTTAGCTCCACAGTCAGTAGTCTTGGTTCCAGCAGCCAGAAAATCAAAAGATGAATTGCATTGGGAAGACCTGCTGTCAAGAACCTCTCCAGAGTACTGAAGATCAATAATGTCAGTCTGGAGACTAAGGTGAAGTTGATCTAGGCCATGGTCTTCGCAGTTACTTGCTGTGCATCAGATCTCTGAACAATGACTAAGGATAATAGAAGGAGAATTGATGCCTTTGAGTTGTTCTCGAGAAGAGTACTTAATATGCCATCATGGGCTCCTAGGAGAACAAACAGATTTGTTCTGGAGTGGGTGAAACCAGGCTGCTCCTTGGAGGCAAGGATTCTGAAGCTCCACCTAACATACTTTGGGTATGTTGCAAGGAGGACCATTCTTTGGAAAGGAACATGATGCTTAGGAAGATGGAGGGACAATGCAAGAGAGGAAGACCCTAGATGAGATGGATTGACACAGAGACCTGGGTAATGGGCATACATGTGTCAGATACAGTGAGTTTGGCTCAAGATAGAGAATGGTTTAGAACTCTTGTATTTGTATATAGGGTCACTGTGAGTCACAGTTAACTCAACAGCACATAACAACATGTTCAAATTGAGGCTAAAGACAAAATAAGTCCATGAGAACCAGGATACAATCTAGAATCTATTCCATCTGAAATTCAAGATTATCTTAAGAATAGGTTTGAAGCATTGAACACCAGTTGTCAAAAGACCAGATGAATTAAGGGATGATATCAAGGATATCATCCATCATCCATGGAAAAAGCAAAAGATCATTACAAAGACAGAGGAGAGAGAAAAAAACAAAATGGATGTCAGAAGAAGAGACTCTGAAAATTGCACTGAAGCATCAAAAAAGCCAAAATAAAGGGAAGACATACTGAAGAAAAACCTTAACAGAAGATTTCAAAAGGCAGCTCAAGAGGACAAAACAAAGTATTACAATGAATGTGTGGAGAGCTTCAATTGGAGAATAAAGAAGGAAGAACTTGCTCTGCATTTCTCAAGCTGAGAAAATTAAAAAAATTTAAGCCTCAAGTCACAATATTGAAGGATGCTATGGACAATATATTGCATGACCTAGAAAGTATCAAAAGAAGATGGAAGGAATATACAATACAGAGTCACTGTACCAAAAAGAACTCCCTGACACCGAAAAATTTCAGGAAGAACTGTATGAGCGGAAGGCAATGGAAATGAAGGAGGCGTGGAAGCTGCATTGAAGGCATTGGGGGGGAAAAAATGTCCCAGGAATCTATGGGATACAGTTGACTTGTTTTAATTAACAGATGCAGCCCTGGATTTTCTCACCAGTCTAGGCCAGGAAATTTGGAGAACAGCTCTCTGGCCAGTGGATTGTAAGAGGTCCATATTTGTTCCCATTTTTAAGAAAGGTGATCCAACAGAGTGTGGAAACTCTCCAACAATATCCTTACTATCACATGGAAGCAAAGTGCTGCTGAAGATCATTCAGAAATGGCATAGAAAGGGAACTGCCAGAAGTTCAAGCAGGATTTAGAGAGGCTTTGGCACCAGGGATATATCATTGCTTATGTCAAATAGATCCTGGCTGAAAAGAAAGAATACTAGAAGAATGTCTTATTTATGCCTTTTTGACTAGGCAATAACATTTGACAGTGACTCATAGCAGGTTATGACTAACCAGTGACAAGAATGGGAATCCCTGAGCACTAAGTTGTGTTCATGTGAAACCTAGACCAGGAGGCTATTGTGTGAATAGAGCAGGGAAACACTGAATGGTTTAAAATTCAGAAGGGCATGTGTCAGGGTTGTGTTCACTCTCCATACCTATTCATTTTGTATGTTGAACACATTATTCGAGAAGCTGGACTCTATGAAGAGGAATGTGACATCAGGGTAAGAGGGACACTCATCAGTAACCTGCATTATGGTGATGACACAACCTTGCTTGCTGAAAATGAGGAAGACTTGAAGCACTTGTTGCAGAAGATCAAATAAAGCCTTTGGTGTGGATTACATCTCACTGTCAAGAAAACAAAGATTCTTAACACTGGACCAGTAGGCAGCATCGTGATAGATGGATGAAAGATTGAAGCTGTCACCAACTTCATCTTACCTGGATCCACAGTTAACATCCTTGGTACCAGCAGTCAGGAAATCAGGAGACATACTGCACTAGGAAAATCTGCAGTTTAGGGACCTCTCCAAATTACTGAGGAGTAGTGATGTCAGTTAAAGGAGTAAGATGTATCTAATTGAGGTCGTTGTCTTTTTGATCACTTGCTATGCATCTAAGAGCTTGACAGTTAATAAGGATGACAGAAGAATTGAGACCATTGAGTTGTGGTGTTGGAGACAAGCATTGAACATCTCATGGACTGCAGCCAGAGTTCTCTTTGGAGGCAAAGATGATGAGGTTTTGCCTCACCTATTTAGTGCATGTTGTAGGTGTGGTTATTTCTTGGAGAAGGATATGACACTCAGAAAGACCGAGAGTCAGTGTAAGAAAGACCCTTGACCAGGTGGATTGACATGGTGACTGCTGCAGTGGTCTGTAATGTGTCAAGAAATGTGAGGATGGCACAGGATAAAAGAGGGTTCAGATCTCTTGTACATACAGTTGTTATGGGTCATACTTGATGGCACCTAACAACACAATGTGTCTATTAGGAGGCACTATGGCAGTGTTTGGAAGCAGAAGTGGCATCCACTTCCTAAACAACATGCCTCCAGAAACTCTATGAACTTTGATATATATCAATAGTTGTAGAGTGGCTTCAGGCCTATTGTTCATAGGGTCACTACGAGTCGTGCTCGACTTGAAGGCAGTAAACAACAACAGTGGTAGTGTAGTGTATGATGTGTTGCTTTGCTAACCAAAAGGTCAACAATTCAAATTCAACCACCATTCTGAGGAAGAAAGATGACAGTCTCTTCTCTATAAAACTCTATAATAGTTTATAGACAGGGAGCACTGGTGGCAGGAAGCTGCACTGCAATCCTTAAAGCTCACGGTTCAAAGCCAGCAGATACTCCGCTAGAGAAGTAGAGACAATCTCCTCTTGTGCCAGTCAGATCCAGTCCTACAGTACACAAGGGGCGAAAGTGGTTTCTAGCCTTTATATAGAACCCCAGTGTAGGATTGCAGTGGGTTGGGACCAACTTGATGGCAGCATATGTGGAATTTTGATAATCTGTTAAGAGCCTTGCTGGGTCAGTGGTTAAAATACTATGCTACTAACTAAAAGAGTTCCAGATTGAACCCACCAGCCATGCCATTGGGGGGGTTGCGGGGATGCAGCTTTGGAAACTCTATAGTGGACGTCTACACTGATAACAGAATTGCTCTGAGATTTAATTTATTCAGTGACTGTGTGTATGGTTACTCAGGGCTTACCATGATGATAAATGTAGATTCATCCCATAGCTCACTAGATAAAAATGCCAAATCTGACTCTTTATGTGCTGCTCAGCTGTATATTAAAGGCAGTATTTTCTCTTTGTCATTTTATGACACATTATACTAGCTGTAACTCACTTTTCCTCTCTTCTTTCCATTCAGGGTCACAGTGTCATCCGCTCAGCAACTAATACCACCCTTCCGCATATGTTGATGTCTCAGCGTGTTATTGCACCAAATCCAGCTCAGTTACAGGGTCAAAGGGGTCCACCTAAACCTGGCCTTGTACGCACCACAACACCTAACATGAACCCTGCCATCAATTACCAACCGGTAAGAGGGAGTCCTAATATGGTAAGAGAGATCTTTCATTTTGTTTGCCTGTTGAAAAAGCCATGTGTCTTGAGTTTGGGAATGTTAAGAAAAGTTTGGACAAGGGTAATTTGGGTTCCACTTGGATTGAGAACATTCCCCAAAGTGAAAACTTTGAGGAATTTTATTTAAATCTGTGTTGGAGAACAGACGTTACACACAAGAGCATCAGTAAGCTAAATTCTCCTTTGAAAATGTGATGTCATGTCTTTTTTTTTTTTTACCCTCAATGAGCTTTTGGGAAGCTTAAGTAGTCCATAGAGAGTTCATGGCTTGGTAGAGAAGGAGTTTTACAGCCGGCCTGAAGGCAAGTGGTTTGAATCAACCAGCTTGCTCTCGGAGAAAGATGGGTGATTTCCTCATCTGCAGTTTTCAGCCTCTGAAAAATTGCTGGCAGAGACAGCTGTTAGTTCTGGCCCAACAACCAAGAGTGAGTGAGTGAAGTAGTCCAGAGTAGAATCAGAATGTGTCCTTAGCCAAGAAAGTAAGAATTGAGTCCTTTCTCATACATGCCATCATTGACCCTATTCTCAAATCTATTTCAGCAGTCAAGTTCTTCTGTTCCTTGTCAGCGAACAACATCTTCTGCCATCTATATGAACCTTGCTTCCCATATCCAGCCAGGAACCGTCAACAGAGTATCCTCACCACTTCCTAGCCCCAGCGCCATGACCGATGCTGCCAACTCACAAGCTGCAGCCAAATTGGCTCTTCGCAAACAGTTGGAAAAGACACTCCTGGAGATTCCACCCCCTAAACCTCCTGCTCCCTTGCTTCACTTCCTGCCTAGTGCAGCCAATAGCGAGTTTATTTACATGGTAGGCTTGGAAGAAGTTGTACAGAGTGTCATTGACAGCCAAGGTAAGCCTTTTATACCACTATTCTGTCTAAGCAAATTGCCAAACCTTACTGCCGTGAAACAGAACACCATAGTATACGGTGCAGTATAGCTCCTTGCAGTTTACATACCACCTTCCATCTCTTAGATTTTGCTTAGGAGCAGCATTTCAGAAAAGCCTTTTGTTTTTCTCTGGATTTGAGGCTTAATTTTTATTGTGCATTTTGGTATTGGTGCTTTTTGTAGTATCTTATTTGGTTCTTTTGCATGGCATATAGTATAGTAAATGCATGATTTGGTGGCTAGACATCTCTTTTTTTAATGTCTGTTTATGTGGCATAATATTGCATTACATTTCTGACCTTTTGAATCCTTTTAGGTGAGAAATGGGCATATTCACGGTAGATAAATATCAGGGAAAATAACCAAATAAAAGTTAAAACTTCTACTAGTTTAGACTGTAAAGTATTAATCCCATTAGACTAATTAAGGTTACTAAGCCTGAATCTCCATACATCTGGATTTATGAGAGTACCTGACAGTAACAGAAAGTGCCTACAGGTGTCAATATTAATTATAAAAAGATGACAAAAAGAATAATTCAGACTCTTGATAATTAAAGTGACAAGCACAAAACTGGAATAAGTGGAGTAAGGTAAATAGGGCAAGTGAGATAAAAATATGCTCAGAAGCAAAAAACATGAGCTAGATAAAATTTTTATATTCTGAATTTACACAATATTTTCCTCTCACTGTGAGAGTATGAAATCGGAAGACCTGAGCCTCTCACAGCTGTGCCAATAAAGAACTAACTATTCCCTGAACTTAATTTTCCTTATTTGTAAGTGGGGATAGTGATATCTGAGCTTTCTAAAGTGGTGACGTTACAATAAAATTATTTACTCATCAAAAACAGAAATTTAAAATCTTTTATTTTAGCAATTAAAGAGTACTTTTTTTTTACAGATGGTTCATTGGTAGTTTTGGTTTTGGCATTGTTTTAATTTTTGTTTTTGGTGAAGAGTACTATTTTTGTAGTCTTTTTAACTCAGCAGAATAAAAAGATTGTTTGAAGTGAAACAGGAGATAAAAAGGAAATATGAAGCCATTGATTGTTGTTTCTGTTGGCATCTAGGCAAAGGCTGTGCCTCACTTCTGCGGGTTGAACCCTTTGTATGTGCCCAGTGCCGCACAGATTTCACCCCCCACTGGAAACAAGAGAAGAATGGTAAGATTCTGTGTGAGCAGTGTATGACCTCCAATCAGAAGAAGGCTCTCAAAGCAGAACATACCAACCGGCTGAAAAATGCTTTTGTTAAAGCCCTACAACAGGAACAAGTAAGAATTCTGACTTCTACTTGCCCACGTTTTCCAGAGGGTGCTTCCTTCTAGTTTAGATGAGTTGTTTCTGTGATTTCTACAAACCTCTGAGCCTGGGGACCTGAGTTTTCTTTATTACTTCTACATTCTTTCTTCCTCTTTTGTATTGAACTGATTGTTTTCTGAATGGGGATGAATAATTTTCTGTATAGGAAAAAGATTCTTGACTTTGCCTATACCATCAATGGAATATTCTATATTCTTTATTTTCTCCTCAAAGAAAATGGGTTTTGATGAAAGAAATTTTATTTTGGCACTTTATATTTCTTTGAGAGGTATAAATTGAAGGCACAGATTATAATAACATAACCAAATGAAGAATAGTCTCACTAGAGTAAATGGCCATCTCTTACAGTACTTCTACGAAGAAAGTATCTTGGCGAGGTGAAAATATGTTGAGAAGCTCAGATACTTTTCCTCTGTCCCATTTCTCATACTATCAGACCATCATGAACTTTCTGGAAAATGAGTAGACAAGGGTCAAAATAAACAGCCCTAATCATCTCCTCCCAGACACCTACCTAAATCCTTCCAACCAGCTTCTGAAAATTAACTGTCCCGAAGAGAGAAATTTCTTAATTAAAGAAACAGCTTGCCTTCATATACCAGAGAGTTCTGTACACCCACTCCACTAAACGTTTTTGCCTTTTCTAAATCCCTCCAACTACCTGGCAGCATTAGAGATAAGAAGATCTCTAGATCTTTTGATTAGGAAATTGGGTACTATTCCTTTCCAAATTGATCTGGTGACTCCCAACAGGAAATTGAACAGCGATTACAGCAGCAGGCAGCCCTCTCCCCAACTACAGCTCCAGCTGTGTCCAGTGTCAGTAAACAAGAGACCATCATGAGACATCATACGCTTCGGCAGGTAAGAACTTTTCACTGAGCCCTCATTTCTCTCAAAGATTTTAATATATCATTTGTCCCAGGACAAATTCATGTATCTTTTCTCCAGGAAATTACACAATTCTTTTGCTTTTATTCTTTATCCTTACTTTCCACTTTACCTTCCAGCACAGTAAATTTATGGTTGACTGTCCTCTCCTCATTTCAGGCTCCACAGCCCCAAAGCAGCCTCCAGCGTGGCATCCCCACATCTGCCCGCTCCATGCTTTCCAATTTTGCACAGGCACCCCAGCTGTCTGTACCAGGTGGCCTCCTTGGCATGCCAGGTAAAATGGGCTTCTATATTTTTCTCAGGCTCAACTGGTTATTAGTACGTAGGTTTTTTTGTTTTGTTTTTTTAAAACAGTTTCAAAGACCTGATTCTATTACTGACCACAAGGTGTTCTTTTCGTAGTCAATAAGACAGGCAGATTGCAATATCCATAAGCACTTTTAGTAAATAGTTAACAGCCCCTCAGTGAGTTGTCCTTTCCTTTGCTTTTTGCTCTTTCTTTAGATCTAGTCTTTTCACACTTAGGCTGCAGCAAATGTTTGGTAAATTTTTACTATGTATCCTGCATAGGAGTAGGCGTTAGGGTTTGTGTGGTTAAAAACAGCACAATCTTTGCTGATACTATAGTTTTAAAGGCTAAAGTGCACTCAGTGAGTGTGTGGTTATTGATGTCTTTTAGCCAAGACAGAAAAGTCAACAAGTCTAAGCCTGGTTGAATGATCTGAAATGCTTCTCCATAGAAGAATCCTCAGAATCAAAATAGATTGAGCAATTCCTTCTTCTTTTCCTCTGCAGTTGTTTACCTGCTAGATCATTAGGACCGTGTTCATTATTTTTGGTAGAGTTAGGATTTCAAGAAGATCTCTTTCTTTAAAGATTGAGAGCTAGAAAGGAGATGTTGCTGGTGGACTAAAGCTATGGCTGAGGCCATACAAACAAATTCTGATGTCTTCTTTCCTCTTCCAGCTGCAGCTCAGGGAAGTATAGTAGAGGGTACTATCATTTTTTTTTAATACTTGCCTTCCACTTTTGTCTCCTGGTTCTAGGTGTCAATATTGCATACTTGAACACTGGCATCGGAGGACACAAAGCCCCAAGTTTGGCAGACCGACAGCGGGAATATCTTTTAGACATGATCCCTCCCCGGTCTATATCGCAGTCCATCAGTGGACAGAAATAACGCCTGTTCCACTTGTCCCGCCCTAGCCTTGAATCCTTGACCCATTTCCTCTCCTTTTGCCCCCAACTTCCGTCGCATGCAGTGCCTGTACTGGTGCCTACCATACACGGAAAACAAAACAGAAAAACAGAAGACAAAAATAGAAATCAACAAGAAAACACGCGCGCCCTGCCCTGCACCTCCCCTTTATTCCATACTGCTGCGATCTGTTCTGTCACTGTCTACTCTTTTCAGTTTTCCTTAACACTGAGGTGGATCTTCACCTCTGATAGAGGTCAGAGCAAGGTCCCGGGGAAATTCAATGCCCTCTGACATATGTTTCTAAAGTTTGTTTTTATGCTACAGTTATTTCATTTGAATGATATTGTGTGTTATTCCTTTGTTCAGTGAACGGTTAAACCTTTTTTCCCCCTTCCCCTATTTTTTTCTTTCTTTTTCTGAACACAAATGACCATTCAGCTAAACGATAGGAGCATTGCAGTAGGGTCCTCATGACTGAGACTGTTCAGGGCAGAAGTTTTTAATGCACTTAACCAGGGTGTCAGGGAGCTGATGGCATCAAATGAGTAGGAACAGTATCCCAACTGTGGGTATTTCTGGAGAGTTTGGGAGTTAGTATTTAGTATTGAAGTTAGGCTCTAAGAATAAATGGAAGGAGCCTGGAGGAGAAGCTTTAAAAAAACCCTACTATCCTGGAATTTGTCCATGGAGATGTGTAATTTTGAGCATAGTATTGAGCCAGGAAAGACAGAGCAGAGCCTGGCCTTCTTGATGCTGAGGGGATGGGGAATAATAAGATTGGTATTATTACGTGGGGACATGGAAGTCCATTCCAGGCCAACTAGCCCAAATTCATTTCATTGTAACTTTCTTCATAAAGTGCCCTCCCATTTGCATTTTTAAAATCCTAATCTATCCCACAGCCCCTTTTTAATAGAGGTATACCTATAGCCATACTGTCCCAAGGCAGTTCATGGAATGTCCTAGAGGTTGGTATTGGCGTGAAGTGAATGAAATAACAAAAGGGGAAAATGGACTTGGAGGAAGGAAGAAGAAGGATCTTTCTTTGCAGTCTGATTCTCAGATTTGTCTGTCCCCTACCCTTTGAGTGCCAGAAGATGAGGGTGAGTGAGGCTACCTAATCAGATTGGGGTCCTGCCTTGACTCTTCTTCACTAACTGCAAAGTCAGTTATTCAAAACCAAACAGTTCATATCAGAACCAGCTTTGGACCTCTGCTGTCAAAGTAGATTGTTGGTTGTTTTGGGTTTTGGTTGTTTTGTTTTCTTGTTTTTTCTTTTAATTGTTCTAGCATTCTATTAATTTGGGATTTTTTTTTTCATTGTTTTTTTTTTTTTAAGTGCTACTAATGTAGAGAATGAATTGAATTGTGCAATGTTGCTGTTCTGGGGATTGGGGAGATTAGCATCCCATTTCCCCCCACTGTTGGAAAAAGGGAGGGGCAAAACTGTTTCTGAGGTAATGGAAGCCCCTTTAAGATGGAGTTTCTACTCTTCATCGTGTACACATGCCTATCTCTCCAGCTCTAAAAGCTGCCAGAGTACGCAGAGGAATACTATTAGCAGAGAGGTATGAGGAGGAGTTGAATATTCTGGCCTTGAATGCCACCTGGGAAAGTTCCTCCATTTTATTTTTAAAAGTTAAAATAATTCTTTTAAAATAAGGCACTTTTAAAATTAACACATACACAAGCTGCACATCTTTCCCCTTAAAGTTTGGAGGTAGAGTGGTAGGAGGAGTTAGAATCAGACTCTCTACTCCACCACTGGCCTCTACTCCCAAAACCCCAGTACTACTGTGGGTAATTATACTGGCCCTACGGGTCTTCTTGGCTTCTTCTTTATTTTCTTCCCTCCCTTCCCCCAAATTCATTTGAGCACTTAATTAAGGAGCAGAGATGCAGCCTGTGTCTAGGCTCCCCCCAGTGGTGAAATGATCTGGAAGCTAGACGCTAGTAACAGGTAGTGATGGGGTCGTTTTTTCGAGTATTTTTCTGGGGAATGTGGTACC
>NW_006399926.1:4863177-4884726 GCF_000299155.1 Elephantulus edwardii
GCACTGGATAAATCGTTTGGTTTTGCTTTTCTCTCTTCCACAAAATTGGAAGCTAATTTTTTAATGTTTTCCGTACAAGTCATCTTGCCTTTTGGCATGTCTGTCTAACACACCCCACCCCCACCCCACCCTGGCCCCCATGATGAAGTGCCATTTCTGTTATGTCTCTATCCCCCAGCTCAGAGGTGCTCAGAGGTACAAGGTGCCCAAGTTTGTCAGTTGAGATTAAAAGTAAGGAACAGAGAATGTGCAATACCGTCTGACTGGGGGCTGTCCTTACCCTGAATAGAATCTCTTCCCTGGAAGCCAGGCCGTCTTTAAATAGGGCTTGGAAGTAAGATGTGGAGATGGAGCATGATGGGAAAGGAAAGCCTATAGTCAAAGGTCTGCTTTGGTGCTGAAGTGCTGGGGGAAGAAGGTGGAGTTTTTCCTCTCTTTATCCCCTTGGGGTCAATTACTTAGAAGCTGCTTATTGACTTATAGAGCTCCTTTGCTCAATTGCTGAGGTTTGATTTCTTCCCCCTCTCTTCTTCCCATTTTTATACCCTTCCCAGGGATTAGTGATGAAGGTGAGGTCTCCCTAATCATGGTAAAGTATTAGCTTTCCATCTCCTCTCTTCCCTCCTCCCCATCTCTCTGTCTTCCATATTTCTCTGCTTTTTCATCACTGATTGCCTATGTCCCTTAAGGTCTGTCCATCCTCAGGTTTTGGGCCATATAGACACTAAACTTCATTCTTAAGGGTAGGAAGAAAGGCACTCTATTCTAGTCATCCTTTACCCTCAGAGTTCTGAAGTTCAGAAGGTAATAGAATGAGGATACCACTCGTTCTGCCTGGCTTCTTCCATCCTCAGAGGCACCAAAAACAGTAGTTTATGTGTAGTGTCTTACTCCCTGGAAACCTGAAACAGATTGGTTAGTGACAAGACTTGGCTAAAGCTGAGGGACAGAGGTACTTACTGTCAGTTTATTTTGTCATTTGACCACGGCATCCAGACCCCTCCATCCCTGAAAGTATTTTTCCACATTTTTGGATGTATGTATGGTAGATTTTTTTTTCCATTTTTTTTTTCCCATAAAGACACAGAGATAAATGTTTTCCTGCTTTTTGGTTACCTTTCCTTTTCTCTTTAAAAGGAATTAGCTATAGAACTGCTTTGTAAAGATGCTTCTTGATATTTTACTTTTGTTCCTTCTCCCTACCACACCCACTTCTCCCCACTACTCCAGAAGGCATAACCCTTCTCTCTACACCCCGACCCTGTCCCAGTCCTAGGCTCCCTTCCCTCCAACAAGACCTTCATTAGCTTATGATATTTGCTGCCGAGATGTTATAACAAGGACTCATTCGTGTATATAAGCTATTTCTTGATCCATTTAAAAGGAATTGTACATTGTGTAGAAAAAAAAAAAAAACCTGAAAAAGAAAAAAAAAAAAAAGCCCTAGCCATGGATATTGTGAAACTGTGTTATGTCATTTTGTAATGTGCCCGTTTGTGTATGATCCGTGCAAAAGGGTTTCTGGGGAAGGGGCGGGGGTAGGGAGGCAGGGCTGTGGAAGGTGGGTAGGGGAGTGGGCTGGACCCAGCACACTAAGACTGGCAGCAGCTCCAACCCTATCCCTCCTTAAAGATGCCACCTCCCCCACCACCCACCCCTTATTTGTGCCTTGCCTCCCCACCCTGGAGTAGTCCCTCCAGGTCACCAGCACTGCCTTGGCAGAGCCCACTCCCTACCCTAACCTGCCCACCCTCCCTACCCCCAGCATTAGTGTGATATTGTGGGGAAGTGCTGGGGATGGAGGTAGCCGAGGAATTGGGGCAGTTCCTGGGGGCATCGAAACCAAGTATTATTATGAATTGTAATTGTATTTGCACTGTTTTTTTCTCCTCTGATTGCATCAGCATATATACAATATACCTATATAACAAAATTCAGTGTCAAACTTTCTTATGCAAGGGATTTCCCCGCTCCCCCTAAAAGAAGAAAGAACATAGTCTGATGGGCCTTTGAGAGTAGATTGTCATGGGTTGTTAGAAAGAATTTTAATAAATCATCCTATGGAAGTCTCACCTGATGAGAATCACATCCATCTGCACAGTTTTAGACTATGTGCATTAAAGTTACTGGGCTACTGTGAAAGCTAGGGCTCCTGGTCTAGGACTGGGGAGTGAAGAGGACCACCATCACAAAGGAATGAAGGACAGTGGCACAAACTGCACACTTGGAGCCTTGTCCTAAGTCGTCTTACTAATTTCTGTGGCCATTGGCAGAGTTCATTTTCTAGGTCCATTTCCTTATCTGTAAAGTGATTGTATCTGGCCAACAGCTACAAAATTCTATCCTACCAAAAACAGGTAAAAGAAACCTGAGGAAAGTATTGGGCTGAAAAATCAGGGAGGAAACCACAGTGACGAGTGTTGAGATAGTAATGTATCTGATGATGCCACTTAAGAAAGCTGTGGCCCCTTACTATTGTCCCTTGGTTTGAGAAAGGCATCAGAGTAGTGTCTAAGACATCACAGATCGGTGACATCTTTGTCATTTTTCTCTATTCATCTGTGGATTGTAGCTAGGCCCAAGCTCACCTAAAAGCCAGCTACAGAGCCCTTAAGGGTGGTTGACCAATGAATGTCCCAAATAGATGATATAGTTACTCTTGAGCTATAGGATGCAGAACTCCCTCCATCTTCTTGATGAGGAACTAGAGCTCAGACACAGTCTATAACTTGTCTTCTTCCTTCAGATAATGAGCTCCCTAAAGCGAGCTGTTTGACATTCTGTCTCCTTCCGGAGCCCAATTTCCTTACAACCTAGGCTGAGCACTCCCACTTTCTTTAGGTTCTTGACTGGTAAATCCTGGAGAGGGAACAGGATGATGAGTGGGACCCTGGTGAAGGAGAGAAGATAGTTTTGTGGGGGGGTGGTTGGGGAACAGGGAGGTGGGATGGCCTTCCCTGTATGGGGTGGGCGGGAGGGGAACAAGACCCTTTTGCACAACTTTTTTTACGTTTTCTCCTCCTCCTCTCTCTCTCTTTTTTTTTTTTAACGCATTCTAATTTTCTGCATTGTGTTTGGGAAATAAAATGAGAAGAAAAAAAAACTAAGACCAATAGAAACTGGTTTTTTTCAAAAAGACAAAATACACTCCCATCTGTTTCAGATACTGCTGAGCATTTCAGCAATGACAGATTCAAATAATAAGCTAATTTTTGGAGAAAGGATTAAAAGAAAAACTTTGTAATATTTATCACTTGCAAGCTATGTTTAATAAAGAAAGGAATGGTTTCTAAACTTTCCTGTGATGTGCTTTAGTCATGGTGTGAGTGGGGGTATGTATCATTCTGCTGGGACAGTCTTTGGAGTAATCAAGAAATGAACTATGGTTTTAAATTTTTAAAGTCCCTAAGAACTATGATTTGAACTTCAGATGGAATGATTATTGAAATATGTTCTTGTTCCACTCCACCTCTGAGTTGGGCCAGTGTTTTTGATGCCATTGACCCTACTTTAGTTAGTTAACATCTATCTAAAAGTATCAGGAGAAAGAGCTGCAACCCAGAGAATGGATCTTTTTCTGTCCTACATAGAAAACTAATTTTTGTCACATTGACACTGACTCCTAGCTGACCCCAGAGGGTTTTCTGTAAATCACACAGGAAGAGATTTCCCCTCTTTCTCTTAGCTTCTGGTGGATTAGAACCACCAGAGACACATAGCCTTTGGGTTAGCCGTTCACCAGGAGAAGTGTCCCTTAACAGTCCTTAACCCTTCCCAGCACTCTGATTTAGTCTCTAGTAATGGAATCCTTTGTAATGTCTCCAGGTGTGGGGGACTTAAAACCACATGGGCGTACATTGCTCTTAGCAAAATACATATTATAATTCCTCAACAGTCTGACTGCAGCACTTCCTGAAAGACCTAGACCTGCTCGGTGGTCCTCATCACTTTACCACCCTGCTTCCCACAGTCTGTTGTTAATCCAGAACATTTTCTGGTTAACTTTTTTACATTTTGGGGGTTTTGTTTCTAACAAAATACTAGATCCATCCAGAGGGGAGATGTTATTTCCTTAAGGAAATAAATTTGTGGACTGTCCTTAGCCGCCTCGATGCCATGCCATAGTCATTAAAGCTGCTTCTGCCCCTCATGCAGAGGAGCACTTGTGGAGAGACAGAGCCCAACTCCATCGGAGTCTTGTTATTGGTGAATAGCATCACTCTAACAGAGCACAGAGAAGGCAATGTTTAGGGGTCCCTGAGCCTTGAGTCTCTCCTCCACCAACACTGCCCCCACTTTTTGGCACAATTTGGACAGCCTGGAAGGAGGCTGGAACTTTGGCGTTAGGTTATTACAGGGCTTGGTGTGGAGGAACTCTGGGACCCTTTGGGCCATTGTTGGCAGAAGGAAGGAGGATAATCTAGAATGAGGGAGTAGGTGGATAGAGTGCTCCACACCTTCCATGCATATTCTTCAAGAAATCTTAAGCCACTAAAACCTCAAACTAATAATTGTTGTCAAAAATATAATAAGTAAGTAGAAATCCTGAAGAAGGGCAGTGCTTTGGTCTGGGAAAGGGGAAATGGTTATTTGGTTGATTAGAGAAGCTCGTATGAGCTCATATGTTAGGAACTCTCACAGAACTAGGACAAGGGACAAGAAGCTTGGCATGTACTTGCCCACTCAAACTATAAGCAGTGTAATTCCGACTCAGCCAAATTCACCTTGGCCATGAGGAGATAGCAGAACAGATTTCACACTGGAGGACTTCTACTTACAAGACAGGAAATAATGGAGTCCTTTCCTCTGCCTTTACCCTAAAAGGGGGGAGCCCTTAAAGCTATACATCTTTGGGTCCATTCATATCTGGATCAAGAAGTGGCTGTATCAGATGGGGCTATGGGGCATAGTAACCTATTTGGAAATTACTCCCAGCTGAGCATTTAATGTGAGGTTATTTAGGGGAAGGACGCAGTCTCCCATTTCTTAAAGTGGGAGGAGAAACGAACTATTCCCTCTTCTCTGCCCTATGTCCATGTCTGCCCCTCCTCAGAAAGGGGCACTGGAACCTTTGATTCTTTCCTGACTCCCGAGTGGAGGGTACAGGGACAGATGAGGTAAATTCTTTGGTGAGTCCTGAGTTGGTGACGTCTAGGCGGGAACCCACTTGGAGTTTCTTGGGCTAAGGGTGGCAGTTCAGTGGTTGCCTGAGTACAATAAGGTGGTCAGGCCTCAAGCCTACCAGCTTTTCCCACCAATCCCTCATTTGAATCCCCTTCACCTGGGGTGATAAGTTCAGTCTTCTCCCCTGGCTTTTCACTCTGAGCCTGGCCTTGACAACTGAGAGTTCTATCCGAGGCATTCTAAGGCAATGTCCAACATCCTTGAGACCCATCTGCAGAGGAAGTTACCCAAATAGGGAAAGTCAACACCATTGCATATCTGGAGTCTTCCTCTGGCTCAGCACCTGTGCTAGTTCCTTGACTTGTTCCCCCCCCCCCCCCAGTGATAGGAGGGTTTCCTTCCTTGTTCTGCTAGATGGCAGGGCAGTCACTGGCTTGACCCACATCTGCTGACTCCCATCTGCATTGGGAGCCTCAGCCCTCTGCCCTCTTCATGTGTTCATACAAACCACCAAGTGTCCTCACACCCAGTATTACATGGCTCCAAGAAAACTGTAATAAGAACTCTACTTATTTGTCAAATTGTGGTTAGTGATGTATGAGGGCTCCTTGATGCTCTCTTTGATTCTGTGCCACAGTTAGGCAGACTGCCTCCCTGTCAGCCACCCTGGCCCTTAACCTATGCCCCCAACCTAGGAAGAGACACAGAAGGCAAACGAGAACAGCCAGACCCACGTGGGTGACCACCACAACCCCAGGTAGCAAGCTGCTCTGATCCTGGCAAGTGCAGCCAGCCTTGGACATTGGACAAAGGGCTATTTGTCAGTTGACCAGAGGTAGAGGCACAGGCTTGTCCCTGCGTCTGATTGGAAGAACTCTCAACTCTGCCAGCCTAGGACCCCACTTACTAGCAGTAGTCACGGTCACATCCCACAGAGAGACAAAGCAGACACTACTGTTAATCATCCTCATTACCACTGAATGCCTGGAGCTTGTTCTCATGGAGGGCAGCTGGCTCTACTGGGAGCAGAGGAGCATTAAGGGAACAGGCCTTTTAAAAAGAGGAAGTTCAGGGAACCCACTGTGAAGGTTGAGGAGTCGTGTAGGAAGGTTTTGGGGCCTTACCCAAGTTTGTATAGAGGAATGAGTTGACAATGCTGACCAGGAGTAAGAGATGCTCAAAATGTACAGCTGGTATCTTGGGGTGAAAGTTTGAAGCCCTTGATGGGCCTTGTCTGAGGAGGAAGCAGAGGAAAAGGAATAATCTGCTAGGTAGCCCTTGTCTGAATGAAGGCAGGATTGTTGGGGGCTAGAAAGGCTGTCACTCTCTGTTACCTAAGTGGAGACTTGGAGAAAAGCAAAGTCCTGTCTGGCACCCTCTACAGAGTATGTCCTCAAATAGACGGAATAGGCTCCGCCAGGCTCAAGATTAGAGAAAACATGCTCAGAGGTGTTCGTATGTCCTCAAATAGACGGAATAGGCTCCGCCAGGCTCAAGGTTAGAGAAAACATGCTCAGAGGTGTTCTTGCTCACAGCCTCCTGGAGCTCCAGGCCAGCTGGCTCTGGTGAGCAGAGCAGGTTGGCATAGCCACATCCTTCTCTCTGATTTCTCACTTCCACAAAACAGAGCAAAGCCCCTCCTGAAGCCTGCTTCCAAAGAACAGGGAAGGGAGTTGCACATGTTAAAGCTAGAATGAGGACAAGAATGAGGCTTCACATGTTGAAAGCTGAAGAGCAATAAGCAAGCCCCAGAGGACTATGTATATAAATACAGGGGCACCCAAGAGTCCAAAGAGACCTGAATACCAGTAAGGAGACTGGGGTCCAAAGATTATGAAAAACTTGCCCTCCGACACCACAAGTTAGGGACAGAGGGCTGGCCCAGGCTCTAACTCAAAGCTCTGTTTGCCCCACATACACACACCTCCCACAGGCAGAAGGTGCAACACATAGCCAATGATGTCCCCACTGGAGGAGGGTGGTTCCCAGGACACTCGAATGGCTGAGGTGGAGAAATACTTAACATGCAGGTCTCTGGGTGGAGGGGAAGTTCTGGACTTCACAGCCAAGCAAGTACTAGCCTGGTTGGAGCCAGCACTGTTCTCAGCCACACACTGGTAGATGGCCTCATCCAAGATTGAGATTTTGGCTAGCATCAGTGTGCTGAGGAAAAGATACATAGGGCTGTTGAGGGTCCGCTCCTGCCAAGCCCTGCCTTCCCACCGGCAGGGTGGGAGAAGGTTCCCTGTCGGGGACCCACAAACCTGTCCAGGGTCAGGTGGACATACCACCTGAGTCCTGGGCATTACATGGAGGGGAGTAGGTAGGCTTGGCAGAGTCCTCTATGGATGAAGATAATTGCTGGACATAGCAGCTTGCTGGGGGACACTGTGTGAATGGTGGATTTTTTGAGAGTATACTTGAGCTGAGGGTGCCTAGGGTGAGTGGTTGTACCTACCGTTGATGGAGGTAGGGCAGATATGGGTTCCTGTTGTTGTGAGTCAGCCGTACTTTATCCCCAGTATTCAGCACCTTCCCAATCTTCAGCCAGACCAGATGGGGCTCAGGGACACACCGTGAGCCATGGAAGTGAACGCTGCCTGGAGGCTTGGACAAGGACTGTGGCCACTGGACAAACTGAGGGGGGAGCTGGGCAATAGAGAGGTGAAAAGGACCTTGAAGATGAACGTTTTGTCCCCTCCCACTTGCATCTAAGGCCTCTCCCACTTTCCTAAGTCCAAGTTTTCCTGATAGGGAGGTAACATCCTAGGAATCCTCCCTGTTGGGGCAGGAGAGGTAGGAGAGCAGTTCTGGGCTAGAGCCACCAGGGGACACTTGAAGTAGGCTTCAGTCTAGGGTAGAAGACAAGAACTCCTAGAGACACTTCCCATCCTAAAGTGGCTCTGGGGTTTCCCTGCCTCACTGAGGGCTCGCCCTGCAGGAGCAGGATGTCCTGCACTGCATGCCAGTGGGCAGCGCAGACATGGACACCCAAGTGCTGAACTGAAATGTTGGAGATCATGAGCAGCCATCTGCAGGAAATGTGAGGGGGTAGGACTGGGAACGGGGGGCAGGTGGAGGGAGGAGGGCGACTGCACACCCAAATGGCTCCAGGAGACCAGGCCTAGGGCGTTGCGCTCTATTACCGCTGTCTGGTGCACTGTGAGTGTCAAGTTTTGAGGCCAGTCCTGTTCATAACATGTCCAAAGTGTGTGAGGGGAAGTCTCCCTGTCCGCCTCTCAGGAGCACGTGGTTATACCACTTTCATGACAGATTTGTTTGTCCTTTTGGCAGTCATTGGTATATTTCCATTGTTTTTGTTTCATATACATGTGAGGCAATGGAAAATGTGGTGGTGTTATGCACTGTGAAGTCCCTTGTGATTCATAGCAAACTTACGTACAACAGTCCAAAACCCTGCTCTGTCCTGTGCCAACCTTATGGTCTCCAACACACCTACTCTCATTACCCTAGTCACTGAATCGATCCATCTCATGAGGGTCTTCCTCACTTGTGCTGTCCCTCCACCCTCCCAAGCACGAAGTCCCTCTTCAAGGACTGGTCCTTGGTTTAATTAGTCACATCCTTCTCTCTAAACTGGCATTCTCTTTAGCATTTATATCATCATTATCTTGATAGCATTTTGAAGAGGTCCTTGAAAGCAGATTTGCCAGTTCCATATGGTCTTTCCCCACCCCACATATGGTCTTTTGATTTCTTGAATGCTGCTCCCATGGGTATTGATTGTCGATCAAAGTAAATTGAAATTCTTTACAGCCATTTGTCATGATGTTGACTGTTGATCTAATTTTGAACGTTTTGTAGATTTTGCTCAGCATAGAGGTTGAATTTTTTAATTATTACTAGGTACTGTCGAGTAGCTATAAACAATAGATCTGAACCCTGCCCTGTCCCGTGCCTTCCTCACAATTGCTGACACGCATGAGCCCATTGCTGCACTCACTGTGTCAGTCCACCTAGTTGAAGATCTTCCTCTCCTTTGCTGACTTTCCACCATTCTGTGATGTCATTCTCCAAGGAATAGCCTTTCCTAGCAACATGCCCAAAGTATGCAAGGAGCAACTTCACCATCCTTGTTTCCAGGGAACACTCTGGCTTCACCTTTTCCAAGACATACCTGTTTGTTCTTTTGAAGTCCATGGGATATTCAGTACTCTCCAACACCACAACTCATGAGCACAACTTATAATCAGTATTTCTTTTCTCCTCCTTACTCACTGTCCAGCTTGCAGATACATGGCCAGCGATTAAAAAGACCATGGTCTGAATCGGGCACTTTCTTCCTCAAACTAACATCCTTGCCCCTCATAATTTGAATAGGTCTCTGCAGACTTTCCCAGTGCAATACATCTCCTACTCTCCTGACTACTGGTGCCAAGTGTATTTATTATGCATCCAAGTAAGATGAAGTCATTGACATCTTCAGTCTTTTCTCCATCTATCATGATGTCCCCTATAGTTCCACGGGTGAGAATTTTGTTTTCTTGATGTTGCGATATAATCTATATTGAGGGGTGCAGTATTTAAAGTCTTCCTCATTATCAGCAAGCAAAGTTGTGTCCTCTGCATACAGGTTGAATAGGTATTGAGAAAAGATACAACCCTGATGCACACTTTCCTGATCATAAACCATGCAGTATCTTCATTTTCTTTCTTGAATAACTGTTTCTTGAATCATGTATGATTCTGTATGAACACAATTACTGTTATTGGGTACCATCAAGTCAATACTCCTCATAATCTCTATGAACAACAGACAGATAGGAACCTTCCCATGGCCTGCACCACCCTCACAGTCTCTGTCATGATCAAATTCATATGGTAGACATTGCTTCAATCCATCTTGTTGAGGGTCTTCATTTCTTTTTTCTTCTTCTTTTTTTTTACCCTCTATCTTTCCCATCATGGTGTGTCTCTCCAAGGACTGGTTCCTCCTGAAAATAAGCCCAAAGTAACCAAGACGGAATTTCACGAAGTTTCACCATCTTTGCTTCTAAGGAGCACCATGGTTGCACTTCCTTCAAGACAGATTTGTTTTGGCAGTTCATGAGGTATTCACTACTTTTCTCCAACACCACGATTCAAAGCCATTGATTCTTCAGTCTGCCTAATGCATTGTCCAACTTCCAGATGCGATGCATAGGAAGCAACTGAAAGACCAAGACTTGGATCCGGCACATCGTAGTCTTTAAATTGGCATCCTTAATCAAAGGCAAATTACACTGGAAGAATTTGCTGTCAGGGACCTCTCCAGAGTACTGAGAAGCAACGGTGTCAGTCTAGAGACTAAGGTGCTTCTGATCCAGGCCATAGTCTTCACAATTATTTGCTATGTGTCAGAGAGCTGTACAGTGACTAAAGATGACAGAAGAATCATCGATGCCTTGGAGTTGTGGTTCTGGAGAGGAGCCTTGAACATACCATTGACCACCAAGAAAACAAATAGGTCTGTTTTCAAAAAGATGAAACCAAGTTTCTCCTTGGAGGCTAGGATTTTGAAGCTCCATCTCACTTACTTTGGGCACATGGCCAGGAGGGACTGGTCCTTGGAGAAGGAAAGAAGACATGCTTGGAAGGGTGGAGAGACAACCTGGAACACTTGCCCAGAGCACAGGCGAGGAAGATCGCAGATGAGATGGATTGACACAGTAACTGGGGCAATGGAGTAGGTGTGCCAGAGTCAGTGAGACTGGCTCAGGACAGGGCAGGCTTCAGAGCTGTTGTATATCAGGTCACTGTGAGTCGCAGGTAACTCAGGAGCATGCAACAGTAACCACAACAATCTTCAGAACTTTCATCGCAGGAACATGGATACAGCCCAAAAGTTAAATCACAATGAATGGATTGTGAAATTACAGTACATTAACACAATGGAATACTATGCAGCACGCAGGAGCAATGATTTTGTAAATAATTGCCTAACTTGGGAGAAACTGTAGACCATTATGCTGAGTGAACTAACTCAGTCCCACAGGGCAAATATTGTATAAAACCAGTATTGTAGAATGAGTATAAGGATCCTGGAGGGGTGGGAGAGGCTGGAAGCAGAGGGATGTGGAAGTGCAGGGGAAGGGGGGATTAATCATTGGGTTGTACAATTTGATGGAGGGGGTGAGGTAAATTGAATTTGTTTGAATTTATATTCATATTTTGTAAATAATAGAAAATTTAAAAAAATTTTTTCATAAAAAAAAGACTGATCAAAGTGGGCAGGTACAAACTGAAGACAAATTCACATGCTATCAGTCCTAAATTTATGCAACAGTGTTAGTTTAAATTAATTGATTAAAATTTGCCTTTAAAAAAACAACAAAACATGCACACCCATGTTTATCATAGCTTTGTTCACAATAGCAAGGAGTTGGAAACAACCTAAGTGCCCATCAACAAATGAATGGACAGAGAAGTTGTAATATATTCATACAATGGAATACTATGATGCATTGAAAAACAAAGAATTAATGAAATATTCAAAATGGGTGACCATGGAGGACATTATGCTGAGTGAAGTATCTCAGTCACAAAAGGACAAATACTGCATGGTGCCACTGTTGTAAAACAGGACTGACATCAGGGTTAGGGGGAGACTGAGAAAGATGGGTTCAATACTGTATACTGCATTGAAACAGATGAAGGAGAAAACTGTTTAAAAGGAATATGTGATTAGGTATTTTTATCATGACAGGAGCCAGAGCGAAGGCTGCATAGTGGAGTGGACCTGGGGGAGGGATTGTAAAACAGTGAAAGATTTTTTCTTTCACTTTTCCAAGAAGGTAGTGTACTAGAGGGGAGGCTTGGGAGGGGAGAAAAGTACAACAATGAATGAATGGAAATCCAAAGTCTCTGTAAATTTTTATTGAAATTAATAATAAATTTTAAAAATAAAGGAGCAAAAACAACAATCCTTAGAACTTTGACTAGGCTCTTGACAGCAGATTTCCCAAATACCAATCGAAATACTTTGATTTCCTGCCTGCTGCTACTGAGGAGTGTTGATAATGGATCCAAGCAAAATGAAATCTTTGTCAACTTCAGTCTTTTCTCTATCAGAATTTTGCCTATTGGTCTAGTGGTGAAGGTTTTTGTTTTCTTGATGTTGAAATGGTAACCCATATTGAAGTCTTTGATCTTCAGTAACTACTTCAAGTCTGCAAACAAAACTGTGTCATCTGCATAACACAAGTTACTGATGAGTTTTTCTCCAGTCTTGATTCTTCCTCATATAGTCCAGTTTCTCGAATGATTTGCTCAACGTACTGATTGAATAGGTATGGCGAAAAGATAGAACCCCGAAGTACAATTTTTCTAGTTTTAAATAGCACAGCTTTCCCTTGCTGCTTTGCATAATTGCTTCTTAGTCTGTATATCAGTTTCACATGAACACAAGTATTCTGGGGTTCCTGTTCTTCCCAATGTTACCCATAATTGGTTATGATGCATATAATCAATTGTCTTTGCATAATCAGTAAGGCACAAACAAGCATCTTTCTCGTATTCTCTGCTTTCAGCCAATATTCATCAGACATCAGCAATGACAGCCCTTGTGCCATGGCCTCTTTTTAATCCAGCTTGAATTTCTGGCATTTCCCTCCCCTTGTACTATTCCAGTAATTTTTAATTCATATTCAACAAGATCTTACTTGTATGTGATATTAATAATGATTTTTTTGTTATGTGCAATCGAATTGCCTGTGACTCATAGCGACCCTACATACATTAGCCCTAACCCCTGCTCAATCCTGTGCCAGTCTCATTGTCTCCGACATACCTAACCCCATGACCCCACTCACTGAATCAATCCATCTCATAATGGGTCTTCCTCTCCTGCACTGTTCCTCCACCCTCCCAAACATGACATCCCTCTTCAAGGACTGGTTCCTCCTTGCAACATGTCCAAATGTGTCAGACAGAGCTTTAGAATCCTTGCCTCCAAGGAGCAGCCTGATTTAACTCTATCCAGGATGAACTTGTTTGTTTTCTTAGCAGTTCATTGTATATACAATACTCTTCTCCAGCACCACAGCTCAAAGGCATCAATTCTCCTGTCATCCTTAATCATTGTCCAGCTCTCTGATGCGTAGCAAGTGATTGCCTGTATCAAGCACACCTTAGTCTCCAGACTTACATCTTGCTCTTCAGTACTTTGGAGAGGTCTCTGATATTGTTCAATAATTTTGACAGTCTTTTGGATCACCCTTCTTGGGAATGGGGACAACTATAGGTATAGATCTCTTATATAGCAAAAAAGCATTTTTAAAAATTTATGTATGTGTGTGTGTGTGTATAATACTAGTGAAAGTTGCACAGCAAAAATAAGAAGAAAAGTTCCCATTTAACAAACTACAGATACTGGTCAGTAACATTGCTTACATTTTTTTACAATGTGTCAACATTCTTATTTCCATTCTAGTTTAATATATTCTTAAATGTCCTTGATTAAGAACTCAGAGAATATTTTGTCTCTTAAAAACAAAAGTGTCTCAAGAATGGTTTTAGAATCTTGCAAATTTTAAAGTGTTCCCGTCAGTCTAGCATATTTCATTTGTTCACATGTTTCCTTCTTATAAATTCGAGTGCAGGCTGTGGACTCTTCAGAATGTCCTGGACTTAAACAAGAAGGCTTTTCCCACCTGGTCAGACCATCCAGAGGGGAGTCTGGACCATATTTTCAACTACAGCTGGCTGACACTTCTGTGTGCCAAACCTACTGCATGAGTCCTGCACTTACTACCTCCCTTAATCCTGCATCCTTGTGAGGTTTGCACATGTGCAAACCAAGGATCATGGAGATTAAGTAATTTGTCCAAGGTCAGTCAGATTAGCTGAGCTGAGACTCAAACTTGGATCTTGGGAATATCTCCTCTCCTCCCACTGAAAGTCTGGGAAGTTCTGTGTCCTCAGCACGTGCCCCAGGATGTGTTCTGTGAGTGCTTTTGGAGTAAAGGGCTCAGGGCCTTGATTGCCCTTCCTACAGCAGGTGCAGCCCCTCCCTCTGATCTGCCTGCAGTGTTGTCCCCTCCCTCTGATCTGCCTGCAGTGTTGTGGCCGTTCATCCCCTACTCTAACACGGGCCAGGGTGGAGGATCCCACGCCTGCATGTGATGGCAGCATTTGATCAGGAGCACAGATCTTGTCTGCCCTGTGCTCCGGCACCAGATGGTTAATAGGAATAGACAGTAGGAGACAGAGGGACCCCACCCAGCTTACACCTGCTTGCACACAAAAATCCCACTTCCTCGAGGCAATTCCATCTCACATTGAGCCTCTCCATCAGGTTTTTAAGTCTATGAATCTGTGACTCTTCATGGGAGGAAGCTGTCCATCTCTCTCCCTCAGAACCACTAGTGGATTCAAACCACAAGTCTTTAGGTTTGTAGCCAAATATTTGTAGAGTAACACCCCACTGCTGTGTGTGTGTGTCCAAGTTGTATCTATACACAAAAAAATATATGCACTGTTAACACTGTAGGCGGGAGGTAGGTATGTGCATACTGGTAACTCTGGTGGCCTAGTGGGTAAGGAACCACACTGCCAACCCAAAGGCAGACGGCTCTAATCCATCAGCTGCTCCTCCGGAGAATAGCCAGGCTCCTATGCGAGTTACAGCCTCTAAAGAGTCATTGGAGGATCAGCTATGTGTCAGTTCTGGCTTGATGGCACATCACAACAACAACAACATATACATAGGGAGTTCTGGTGGTCTGGTCCAAAGATAGTTGCCTGGTAACTCAAAGATGAGCATCGTCCGTGTCATTTGCAGCCTGGAAACTCAGTGGAGGATCAGCTATGTTTGAATGCACATACATACTCATATACATATCACAGATAAATATATGTTTACATCTACATATGTACAAGCACAGATAAGGAGTGAGAAAGTGTATTTGGCTATTTGATGACATTTGGTCAGATGTGTTTTGATAGTCTTTAGTGAAGCGGAATGCTGCCCACGGCTCTACATTTATTTATACACTGGCGCCCCCTAGTGGATGCTCCAGGCATGACTAGAGACACCTGTGGCGCGGGTCTAAGCAGGGTCTGTCCCTCTAGGCACTCTCGGCTTAGGCTCTGCTACAGTCCCCCCTTTGCACAGGGAACCCTCGCACCCACATCCTCCTGCCTGCCTGGTGTCCACTCTGGTTGCCATGGACCTCTCAGAGTCAGCTGGGCGGCCTGGTTGTGGACGGTACGGGCCACATTGGGTGCCACACGTGGTTAGGTGCCCACGTCAGCCTGACTCACAATGGTGATGTGGAGGATTCCGCCAAGCAGCAGTGTGACCCTGAGGGTGCAGAGGTCAGGGATCTGTGACTTGAAGCCAGACCCCCAATTGCCGCCCCACCACTCCCTAGCTGGTGCTCAAGTGCTGTTGTGCTACTGGGAAATGGAGGGCCCAGGCACGGGCACCCCACCCCGATGAGGCACTGGAAGCGGGCAACTCCGCCTCGTTCCAACTGTGGGTGTTGGTGAAAGCAGACAAACCTGAAGGCATGGGGATGCCACCTGCCTCAGGGTCTCCAGCTGCTGCGGCCCCAGGGCCCTGCCTCCTACTTCATCGTCGCTTCTTAGAGATCACTTCACTATGTGACCCCCACTCCTCTGTCTGACTTTTGTGACTGTAATACTTCTACCTTCCATTATTTTTTTATTATTATCACTCATGACTGTGTTAAAGACAAAATCCAGACGAGATACATTAATCACTCACCATTGCTGTCGACTTCATGACTACATATTCACTGTTGTTGTTGTTGTTAGTGAATCGAGTAGCTTGCAACTCATAGCGACTCTATGTACAACAGCCCTAAACCCTGCTCTATCCTGTGTCAGTCGCACTGCCTCTGACACACCCATCCCGATTAACCCAATCACTGAATCAATGCACCTCATAGAGGGTCTTCCCCTCCTGCACTGTCCCGCCACCCTCCCGAGCATGAAGTCCCTCTCCAAGGACCTGTCCCTCCTTACAACATGTCCAAAGTATGTCAAACGAAGCCCCAGAATCCTTGCTTCCAAGGAGCAGCCTGGTTTAACCTTCTCTAGGATGAATACTATGGACTGCTAGGAAAACAAACAGATTTGTCCTGGAAAGGGTTAAACCGGGTGGCTCCTTGGAGGCAAGGATTCTGAGGCTCCGTCTCACATACTTTGGACATGTTGTGAGGAGAGACCGGTCCTTGGAGAGGGACATCATGCTTGGGAGGGTGGAGGGACAGCGCAGGAGAGGAAGGCCCTCTATGAGGTGGATTGATTCAGTGACTGGGATAATTGGGATGGGAGTGTCAGAGACAGTGCGATTCGCACAGGACAGAGCGGAGTTTAGGGCTGTTGTACATAGGGTTGCTATGAGTCACAAGTGACTCGACGGCACATAACAACAACAACAGGATGAATCTGTTTGTTTTCCTAGCAGTCCATGGTACATTCAATACTCTTCTCCAGCACCACAGCTCAAAGGCATCAATTCTCCTTCTATCCTCCTTGGTCATTGTCCAACTCTCCGATACATAACAAGTGATTGCAGAGACCATAGCCTGTATCAGAAACACCTTAGTCTCCAGAGTGACACCATTGCTCTTCAGTATCCTGGAGAGGTCCCTAACAGCAGACTTTCCCATCGCAATACGTTTTGTTTTGTTTTGTTTTGGTTTTTTTATTTCCTGGCTGCTGGTGCCAAGAGTGTTGACCGTGGAGCCACACAAACTAAAGTTGTTAACAATCTTAATTTCTTCTCCATCCATCCTGATGCTGCCAATTGGTCCAGTGGTGAGAATCTTTGTCTTCTTGACACTGAGCCTCAATCCATACTGAAGGCTGCAGTCCTTGATCCTCGGCAGCAAGCATTTCAGGTCCTCCTCAGTTTCACCAAGCAGGGTGTTGTCATCTGCAAAACGCAGATTGTTAATAGATCTTCCACCAATCCTGATGCCTCACTTCTCCTCATAGAGCCCCGCCTCTCAGATAAGTATTAAAAGAAGATGGAAAGAATATACTGAGTCACTGTATCAAAAGGAATTGTCAGGCACAGAAGATTTTCATGAAACAACATATGAGCAAGAGCCTATGGTGATGAAGGAAGCAGTTCAAGCTGCTTTGAAGGAAATAGCAAAAAACAAGGCCCTAGGAATAGATGGTATACCAATTGAGGTATTTCAGCTAACAAATGCTGCCCTGGACGTGCTCACCAAGTTGTGCCAAAAACTCTGGAAAACAACCACTTGGCCAACTGACTGGAAGAGATCTTTATTTGTTCCCATTCCAAAGAAGGGTGACCCAACAGAGTGTGGAAAATATAGAACAATCTCATTGATTTCACATGCAAGCAAGATTCTACTGAAGAGTATCCAAAAACGACTGGTACAGCACATCAGCAGAGAATTGCCAGAAGTCCAGGCTGGGTTTAGAAGGGGCCATGGTACTAGGGATAGTGTGCCTAATGTTAGATGGATCTTAGCTGAAAGCAGGGAATACCAGAGAAATGTCTATCTACGTTTCATTGATTATGCAAAGGCGTTTGACTGCGTAGATCATAACAAACTGTGGCTGACTCTGAGATGAATGGGAATCCCAGAACACTTGATCGTGCTAATGAGAAACCAATACTTGGACCAAGAGGTAGTCGTCAGAACAGAGCAGGGCAACACTGCATGGTTCAAAATTGGGAAGGGTGTACGCCAGGGATGTGTCCTGTCTCCATACATATTCACTACATTCATTTTTCTTCTAGTTTAAAAGAAAACATTGTTTGGAATGATCGGAGACTGTAGGCAGTGCATACTGAGCCTCATGGGTGAACTCTCTGGCCCCCTGGGTGCCCTCACATCTCTCACCCCAGAGGAGGCCTCATCTCCCAGGTGCACTGGGGCCTGCAACTAACCAGGCCCCTGAAGTGGTTCTGGGCCACAGTGGTACTGGGCAGGGGCAGGCATGCTGCGGCGGGAGGTCAGGGCGGCCAGCTGCAGGGAGCCACCAGGCATCGGCATCAGGGCGGTGCCACTGTCGTTGGGCCAGAACCATCCCATCCCGTTGCCAGGAGATGGACACAGGCGGCTCGCCCTCCACCTGCAGGGCAGCACCAGTGGACGGCCACCACGTCCTCACAAAGGCCCTCACAAAGGCCAGCTCTGCACCTGCAGTCCAGCCTGTAGAGACAACCAGCATGGCCTAGGCAGGGCAGCCTCCTGCCCCATGACCCCGTTCTAGTGCATGAGGGGCAGAGAGACAAGACTTTTCCTTGGGGGGTTTGGGGCAGGGAGGAAGGGGTGCAGAGGGAGAGCGGGTCTTGCATGCCTATTGCTGTCCGGCTGGCAGGCGTGGGCAGTGGTGATTGATGGCCTCTTTCAGCCAGGCCCTGGCAACAGAGAGAGGGCAGGACAGGCATAATGGTGAGGTCAGGGGCTGAGGGTGGGCATTGTGCTCCCTGGGGGACAATGGGACTGGTCTCCTCCCTCCCCTGTCTGCCCAGCTGCCTGTCTGCCCACAGGGTCAGCTTCCCAGGACTCCTGGCTTCCGCTGCCAGGACCTGACTGGGAAGGCTCATGATTACCCTCTGCACGCTCATTCAGACACAAACATGGCCTAAAAATCACAGCTGCCCGTATTCACTCAGGCACTCCCTCCACCTTCTAGACATAGGTGGTGGGCACAACCACAGGGCACAGGTTAATGCCCTGACACTCAGAGTCACAAATGTACAAGTGCCCGGGGCCACAGACAAACACCCATGTCACCAGCCGAGAAATACATAGGATGAACTGTGGACCCACTTGCTTGGGCCCCTGGCTGTGCACTCAGTGCCTGAGTGAACATGACAGGAGGGTATCCTACCCAAGTGGAGGGACAGACAGAAGGCTAGGGCAGGTGCACCCCAGAGCCCACAAGTCTAAGACTTGCAGACCTGGGTGTGCTGGGAAACGACTGAGAGGAAATCCCATGGTCTTGCCTCTTCAGGACGCTCTGCTCATTCAGCCCCTTCAAACCACTCACCCTTCATCCAGCTGGCTCAGGCCCAGAACCTCTCCTCACAGCTCCCTCCTGCTCCCACAGACCCCTTCCTGTGGCTCAACTCCTGCCCGATTTCTCTACCTCCACCCCTGTTGCCATGAGCCCCTCTGTCCTCTCTCCTCATCGTGTCTTCCCTCTTTCTCTGCCATCTCCCCTATTGCCCTCATCTTGCTTCCCTCCTGTGCTCTGCTGGCCTGCCTCTGGCCTCCCTGTCCCTGTCACCTAACCTCAGTGCTGGAGCAGCAACAGCAACCCCCGGCCCATGTCCCACCAGGCCTGGCCCCTCAATCTTGGGCTATGTCCCGGGCAGCCCTGGCCTTGTGCCTTCAGCCTGGACTCCCTTGGGATATGGGCATTCTCCTCCCCACACACTGTGGAGACTGGTTTTGCTCTGGGGAGCCTAAGGTAGGGGAGTCTAGGTCTGAAATGGAGGCTGGAGGCCGCTGTCCTTCCTTTTCAGTCCTTCCTGAAGCTGAATCTCTGCTTTCAGCCTGAGCCCCCTCCCCACCCCTCTCTCCACTGTCCCCTCCTCCCAAAACCAAGACTCAGACACTAAGACAAGTGGGGTGGGAGGGCAGTGGAGGGGGCCAATGAGAAAAGACAAAGTTGGGGAGATCGGACTCCTCCACTTCCCCAGCCTTGAATCATTCTCAGCCTGTCAGACCCAGCATTTACTTTCTCTTAAACTGTGATGCGATGGGAGTGAAGTTCTAGGTAAGTTGAGGGTATCTGTTCACCCAAGCCCACCTTTGCAACATAAGTCCTGAACCCAAGAGATTGATGCCTAATTTGGGGGTGCCAAGGAGGGCCACTGAGTCCTCTCCTAGCAGAGCCGCTGTCCCAGGTGCTGAGCCAGGCCTGATGGCGGGAAGCTCATTCCCTCACCATTCAGTGTTGCTTTCCGAAGCTGTTCTCTATTCTCATGGGGACAATGGATTGAGGCCATCAGGGACTGGGGGAGGTGGCCAGTTGGTGGGAGGTGGAGGATCCAGCCATCCCAGACCTAACCTCCACCCGCCTCATTCTAAGAGGAAACGGGTCCTGTCCCACACGTCCTCTATCCCCCAAGGCTGACCACCTGAAACATGCAAGGGTGCATTGTGTTTTTACCAAAAGGCCTAACATTAAGACTTTCTAGTTATGCAAGTCTTATCCCCTACACTCTACCTCCTCCTCACAAAGAATAGCTTCTGGAAAGAGGTGAGGGTCCCCTGCAAGTTATGGTGGCATCTGAGAAAGCATAAGGAGAAAAGGCCGCAGAGGGGTCAGAACACCAGGCCAAGAACCCAGTCATCCACCAGGGAACTCCCACTTAAGCCCCAACCCCAAGCCCTGCACAAGCCCCATCCTGTCTTTGCCCAGCATTCCTGGCCTCTTCTCTGTCTCAGCCACTTTGCTCATGTTATTGTTGTTGTTAGGTGCCATCAAGTGACCCCACGAATGACAGGTCTGAACCCTGTCCCATCCTGTGCCATCCTCATCGTCTTGAAATTTAAGAGCCAAATACTCCTACTTCTCTTCCTCTTCTCTCCTCCTCCTTTTTCTTTTCTTTAAGGACTTTTCAAATTTAATATTTAAGCATTAACTCCCCATTCCCCTTAGCCCTTGACGATCACTAATTGCCTCTACACATGTATTCTGGATACTTTGTATAAGTGGGATCATACAATATATGTCTTTTAGTGTCTGGCTTACTGAATGGAGTCCCTGGGTGGCACAGTCATTTAAATGCTGGGCTGCTTGAGCATGCCCAGAGGTGCCTTGCAAAAAGCCGTGAAACCTCTTTGGAGCAAAGTTCTACCCTACGTTATGAGAGGTTGCCGGGAGTCAGAGTCAACTTGACCGCGCTAGTTCACTTTGCTCAGCACAGTGTTTTTGAGGTTTACCTATGCAGTAGCATGGATCAGAGTGGCATTTCTTTTCATGGTTAAATATACTCCATTCTGTGTACAGATCACATTTTGATTATCCATTCATTTGTTGATAAGCATTTCTACCTTTTGGCTATTGCGAATAATGTTGCAATGAGCATTCCTATTTTAGTAGGTGTTTGAGATCTTGCTTTCAATTGTTTTGGATCTATGCGTAAGAATAGAATTACTGAGTGATGTGATCATTAACTCTCTAAAGAACTATTGAACTGTTTTCCATAGCTGCTGAAACATTTTACATTCCTACCAACAAAGGACAAAGGTTCTAATTTCTCCACATTTTTGCCAACAGTTGTTGTTTTCCTTTAAAAAGAATTCTACTATGCACACCCATGTTTATTGCAGCTTTGTTCACAATAGCAAGGAGCTGGAAACAAGCTAAGTGCCCATCAACAAACGAATGGATAGAGAAGCTGTGGTATATTCACACAATGGAATACTATGCTGCATTGAAAAACAAGGAGCTCAT
>NW_006399926.1:4886466-4887010 GCF_000299155.1 Elephantulus edwardii
TCTCCTTCTATCCTCCTTGGTCATTATCCAACTCTCTGATGCATAACAAGTGATTGGGAAGACCAAAGCCTGTATCAGATGCACCTTAGTCTCCAAAGAGATACCATTGCTCTTCAGGACTTAAGAACAATAAATGACATAGTTGAGCCTCTACATTTTGTGGTTCCTAAACCAGGTGGCTCCTTGGAGACAAGGATTCTGAGGCTCTAACATACTTTGGACATGTTGTGAGGAGAGACCGGTCCTTGGAGAAGAACATCATGCTTGGGAGAGTTGGAAGGATGGCGCAGGAGGGGAAGGCCCTCTATGAGGTGGATTGATTCAGTGACTGGGATAATTGGGATGGGAGTGTCAGAGACAGTGTAATTGGCACAGGACTGAGCAGAGTTTAGGGCTGTTGTACATAGGGTTGCTATGAGTCGCAAGCGACTCAACGGCACATAACAACAACAACAACAACCTTTATACTATACTAGACAAAGTGCTAGTCAATAGGCCTTTTATTTAAGAACTACCTTCCCTCTGTAACTTGATTTGTGCCACT
>NW_006399926.1:4887736-4910411 GCF_000299155.1 Elephantulus edwardii
AACAATGAATGCATGAAAACCCAAAATCTCTGTAAATGTTCATTAAAATTAATAAAATTTAATAATTAAAAAAATAAAAAAGAAAGCACTGGTGAAAAAAAAAGAATTCTATTGTTCTAGGTTTGTCCTGGAGAAGGTGAAGCCAGAATGCTCTTTGGAGTCAAGGATTCTGAAGCTTTGTCTGACATACTTCGGGCATGTTGCAAGGACGGAAAGAAGGGACTGGTCCTTGGAGAGGGATGTCATGTTTGGGAGAGTGGAGGGGCAGTGAAGGAGAGGAAGACACTCGATGAGATGGATCAGTTCTGTGAGTGGAGTGGTGGAAATGAGTGTGTTTGAGACGGCAAGGCTGGCACAGGGTAGTACGGCATTTAGGGCTCTTGTACATAGGTTTGCTATGAGTTGCAAGTGGCTTGATGGCACATAACAATAACAACTGTTGTAGGGAGTCTGATGGCCTAGTGGTAAGAAGCTGCAATCCCAAAGACATGTGGTTTGAATCCACCAGCTGCTCCACAGGACAAAGATGGGCAGTTTCTTCCCATGTACTGACTGCCTTGAAAACCCACTGGAGGGTCTGCTATGAGTCAGTTCCAAATCAATAACACTCAAAACCAAGAACCTACTGTTGTAAAGTGGTGCTTTCATTGTAGTTTTGATTTGCTTTCCCCCACCTGCTCTATGGGAGAAAGAAGAGCAAGCTCCACCCTTCTAATTTACAGCCTCTGAAAACCTGCTGGAGGGTCAGCTATGAGTCAGTTCAACTCCCTGGCATCAACAACAGCAATGACGAGGGGAGCTCTGGTGGCCTCGTGATAAGGAGCTGAGCTCCCAATCCGAACACATGCGATTAGAATCCATTAACTGCTCCACTTGATAATGAGAGGCAGTCTCCTCTGGTGCAATTTACTACCTCTGAAAACCTGCTGCAGGGTCAGCTATGAGTCGGTTCCAACTCAATGATACATAACAACAACGAATGAGGAGTTCTGGGATAGTCATCCATGAAGAAAGCAAAAGTCATTACAAAGACAGAGAAGAAAGAAAAGACAAAAATGGATGTCAGGAGAGACTTAGAAACTTGCACTAGAATGTAAAGAGATCAAGGCAAAGGGAAGAAAGCCTGCAGTGAGAGAAATGAACCCAAGATTTCAAAGGGCTGGCTGAGAAGACAAAGCAAAGTACTACAATGAAATATACTAAGAGCTGGTGTTAGGAAACCAAAGGGAAGAACACACTCAGCATTTCTCAAGCTGAAAGAAACAAAAATTCAAACCTTAAGTTGCAATACTGATTCTTTTTAAAAATCTTTTTAAAATGTGTTCATTGTTGCACATTTTCTTTCCCCCGCCCCAGCCCACCTCGCAATGCACCCCTTGTTCCAGATTGTTGTCATACATATAATGCCTAATCATTTATTCCTTTCTTTCAGTTCTTCCCCTTATCTGTTCTAATACACTGTTGATTATTTATCTATCTGCTTTTTCCCCAATCACTCCCCAACCCTACCATGTCTGTTCTATTTTATAACAGCAATGTTATGAAGTATTTGTCCTTTTGTGACTGAGATATTTCACTCAACATAATGTCTTCCAGGCTCCCCATGTTGTGTAATGTTTTACAAGCTTGTTCTTTTTCAGTGCTGTGTAATATTTTATTGTATGAGTTTGCCATAGTTTTTCTATCCACTCGTTTGTTGAAGGGCACTTGGGTTGCTCCTATCTCTTTGCTAATGTGAATAAGGCAGGAATACACATGGATGTGCATACTTCTGTTTGAATCATGGCTCTGGTTTCTTTAGGGTATATTCCCCATAGTGGAACTGCTGGGTCAAATGGTATTTCTATTTCCAATTTTTTTAGAAAACACCAAACCACTTTCTATAGTGGGTGTACCATTTTACCTTCCCCCCAGCAGTGAATAAGAGTTCCAATCTCTCCACAACCTCACCAATATCTGTTGTTTTGCTGTCCTGTTGAACTTTGCTATTGTTTCTGAGGTGAGATGATATCTTTTTTTTTTGTGAGATGATATCTTATAGTTGTTTTGTGAAAGATTCTATGGGCAAAGTCTTGAATGATGCAGGAAGCATCAATAGAAGATGGAAGGAGTACACTGAAGAAGAATCACTGTACCAGAAAGAATGGGTTGATGACGAACCATTTCAGGAAGTAGCATATGATTAAGAACCAACGGTGATGAAGGAAGATGTTCAAGCTACACTGGAGGCTTTGGCAAAGGATAAGGCCTCAGGAATTGATGGAATATCAGCTGATATGTTTCAACAAACTGATGCAGACCTGGATGTGCTCACTAATTTATGACAAGACATTTAGAAGACAGCTACCTAGCCAACTGACTGGAAGAGACCCAGATTTGTTCCCACGCAAAAAAAAAAGTGATCTAACAAAATGTTGTTGTTGTTGTTATGTGCCGTCGAGTCGTTTGCAACTCATAGCGACCCTATGCACAACAGCCCTAAACCCTGCTCTATCCTGTGCCAATCGTATTGCCTCTGACACACCCATTCCGATTACCCCAATCTCTGAATCAATCCACCTCATAGAGGGTCTTCCCCTCCTGCACTGTCCCTCCACCCTACCAAGAAATTACTAAAAAAAAAAATTGTGAATATTGCATGCAAGTAAAATATTGCTGAAAATTACTCAAAAACAGCTGGACCATTACATTAATAGGAAAATTCCCCAAATTCAAGTTGGATTCAGAAGAGGCAGAGAAACAACACATATCATTGTTACTGTCAGATGAGTCTTAGCTAAAAGAGAGCATAAATACCAGAAAGATATTTACTTGTGTTTTATTGACTATGCAAAGGCATTTGACCATTTGTATCATAAAAAAATTATGGCTAGCACTGAAAAGAATGAGAATCCCAGACTACTTAATTGTGTTCATGGGAAACCTGTACACAGACTCAGAAGCAGTTATCCAAATAGAAGAAGGAATCACCCTGCATGGTTTAAAATCAAGGAAGTTGTGTATGTCTTTTCTCCACACCTCTTTAATCTGTACGTTGAGCAAATAATTTAAGAAGCTGCACTATACAAAGGGAAACGTGGCATCAGGATTGGAGGAAGACTCATCAACAGCCTGCATTAAGCAGCTGACACAACCTTGCTGGCTGAAAGTGAAGAGGGCTTGAAACACTTGCTTCAGAAGATCAAAGACTGCAGCTTTCAATCTGGATTGCATCTCAACATCAAGAAAACAGAAATCCTCACCACTGGACCAATAGGTACCATCATAATAGATGAAGAAAAGATTGAGGTTTTCAATTATTTCATTTTACTTGGATTCACACTCGGCACCCGTAATCGTAGCAGTCAAGAATCAAGAGGTGTGCTGCACTGGGAAAATCTGCTGTCAGGGGCCTCTCCAAAGTACTAAAGAACATGGGTGTCAGTTTAAAAATTAAAGGGAGCCTAATCCAAGCCATGGTCTTTTCAGTGACTTCCTATGGTTCTGGCGATGGAGAGCTCTGGTGGTTGTGCTGCAATCCTACAGGCACACAGCTGGAATCCACCTGCCGTGAGATTTAGTGCCCCTAAAAACTCACCCTGGAGGGTCAGCTGTGAGTCATTTCTGACACAGTGGCACACAGGAACAATGTATGCATCTGAAAGTTGGACAATGAATAAGTATGACAGAAAAAGAATTGATGCCTTTGAATTGTGATATTGGAGAAAAGTATTAAATATCCCTTGGACTGCCAAAAGAACAAACAAGTCTGTCTTGAAGGAAGTGAAGCCAGAATGCTCCTTAGAGGAAAAGATGGTGAAACTTCATCTCACTTTGCGCATGTTGCCAGGAGGATGTTTCCTTGGGAAAAGGTATCACATTGGGAAAGGTGAAGAAAGGTCAGAGAAAGAGAGGAATATCCTTAACAAAAGCAATTGACACTGTAACTATAACAATGGGCTTGAGTATACCAGAGATCTGGAAGGTGGTGCAGGACCGGTTCATTTTAAATCTGTTGTAATCAAATTGATGGCACCTAACAACATCAACAGTGACCAATGGGAGTCCGGGGAGATGCAAACAATTCTTGGTACTAACTGAACGGTTGGACTTTTGAGTTCCCCCAGAGGCACTTCAGGAGAAATGGCTGATGGTCCACTTCCAGATCATCAGCCATTGAAAACCAGGTGGAGCACAGTTCTGTTCTGACACACATGGGGTCGCTGTGAGTTGGAAGTGTGTAACTGCTTTGAAAATATACCTACTCAAGGACTTTACCTTCTTTTTAATTGGGTTGTCGGTCTTTTGATTGTTTAATTAAAGTTCTTTGTGGTGGTGGTTGTTATATACTGTCCTGTCGACTATGACTCATTGCGATCCTATGAACAATAGCTCTGAATCCTGCACTATCTTGAGCCGATCTCACTCTCTGACATCTGTCCCCATTGCCACAGTTATATACTCTAAGTAATAAATTATCAATATTGTTGTTGTTATGTGCCGTCAAATCACCTGTGACTCGTAGTGACCCTAGGTACAATAGCCCTAAACCCGGCTCTTGTCCTGTGCCAACCTCACCGTCTCTGACGCATTCACCCTGATTACCCCAGTCGCTGAACCAATCCACCTCATAGAGGGTCTTCCTCTCCTACGTTGTCCCTCCACCATCCCAAGCATGACATCCTTCTCCAAGGACTGACCCCTCCTTGCAACATGTTCAAAGCAGGTCAGATGAAGCTTCAGAATTCTTGCCTCCAAGGAGCAGCCTGGTGTAACCCTCTCTAGGATGAACCTGTTAGTTTTCTTAGCAGTCCATGGTATAGTCAATACTCTTCTCCAACACCACAGCTCAACGACATCAATTCTCCACCTGTCCTCCCTAGTCATTGTCCAGCTCTCTGATGCAAAGCAAGTGATTGCAAAGACTATGGCCTGTAATAGGCACATCGTAGTCTCCAGAGTGACACTATTGCTCTTCAGTATTTTGGAGAGTCCCTAACAGACTTTCCTATCATAATACATCTTTTAATTTCCTGGCTGCTGGTGCCAAGAGTGTTGACTATGGAGACAAACAAACTAAAGCTGTGAAGAATCTCAATCTCTTCACCATCCATCCTGATGCTGCCAATGGACCCAGTGGTGAGAATTTTTGTTTTCTTGATGTTGAGCCTCAATCCATACTGAAGGCTGCAGTCCTGACCCTCTGCAGCAAGCCTTTCAGGTCCTCCTCTTTCAGCAAGCAGGGTTGTGTCATCTGCATAACACAAGATTGTTGATGGATCTTTCACTAATTATGGGAAGCCAAACTTTATACCAAATATTATTATGAAAATCCTCGTTCAGGAATTGAAGGAATTTCAGATTTATAAGTTAGGATTTCTCTTGTGGCAGATCCCAGAAAATGAGCTGTTTGTTTCCTGCAGACAGGAGACAGCTAGGGCCCTCCTACAGAGTGTTACTTCCTGGGAAATACTTCCTGAGCTGGAGCATTAGGCTGATAATAGAGAAAAATAGAGCCTTCATTTACAAGGAATTCCTTTTGTTATTTGCTTCCCCAGATTATCAACAAATACACAGAGAAACATGACTTGGGGTCTTCAGTCAAGAACTGCTGGCCCCCTGTTTTATGCTCTCTGCTCTATCACATTCCTGGCTGTTTGTCTCATTATTAATAATTATAAAATTATTCCATTCTTTGGGACCCTCGGTCTGCAACAACTAATCCTGATGCCACACTTCTCATAGAGCCCAGCCTCCTGGATAATCTGTTCTGCATACAGGTTGAAAAAGTATGGAGACAGGACACATCCCTGGCATAACCCTTCCCAATTTTGAACCATGCGGTGTTTCCTTGCTCTGTTCTGACGACTGCCTCTTGGTCCAAGTATACGTTTTACATAAGCGTAATCAAGTGTTCTGGGATTCCCCTTCTTCTCAGAGTCAGCCACAGTTTGTTGTGATCCACACAGTCAAACGCCTTTGCATAATCAATGAAACACAGATAGACATTCCTCTGGTATTCCCTGCCTTCAGCCAAGATCCATCTAACATCAGCTACAATATCTCTAGTACCACGACCCCTTCTAAACCCAGCCTGAACTTCTGGCAGTTCTCTGCTGATGTACTGTTTCAGTCGTTTTTGGATAATCTTCGGTAGAATCTTGCTCACATGTGAAATCAATGATATTGTTCTGTAGTTTCCACCCTCTGTTGGGTCACCCTTCTTTGGGAAGGGAATAAATATAGATCTCTTCCAGTCAGTTGGCCAAGTGGGTGTTTTCCAGAGTTTTTGGCACAATTGGTGAGCACATCCAGGGCAGCATCTGTTAGTTGAAATATGTCAATTAGTATATCATCTATTCCTGCGGCCTTATTTTCTGCCAATTTCTTCAAAGCAGCTTGAACTTCTTCCTTCATCACCATAGGCTCTTGCTCACATGTTGTTTCATGAAATTCTTCTGTGTCTGCCAATTCCTTTTGGTACAGTGACTGTGTATACTCTTTCCACCTTCCTTCTTTTAATACTTCCTGGTAGCACAACTCAAGGTTTGAATTTGTTCTTCAGTTCCTTGAGCTTAAGAAATGCTGAAAAGTTTGGCCCTTTTGATTTTCTGTCTCCAGCTACTTGCACATTTTATTGTAATATTTTTCTTTGTCTTCCTGTCCTGGCTTTTGAAATCTTGTGTTCAGTTTAAAAAAAAATATTATACGTGTGTGTGTGTGTGTGCCATCAAATTAGATCTGGAACGGGAGGAGATTGTCCCTCCATCTCCAACAGAGCATCTGGTGGATTCAAACCACATACCTCTAGGAATGCAGTGCAGCTTCTTGACACTAGGCCACCAGAGCTCTCTTGTTCAGCTTTTTAATATCTTGACTTCTTCCTTCTGCTTTGGCTTCTCAGCGTGCTAGTGCAATATTCAGAGTCTCTTCTGACATCCATGTTGGTCTTTTCTTCCTCCTCTGTCTTTGTAATGACCATTTACACTCTTCCTGAATGATTATTCTTGATGTCCTCCCACAACTCATCTGGTATTCACTCCTTGCTGTTCAAGGCCTCAAACCTGTTGATCTATTTTTTCCAAATAAGTTCTCTTATTCTGTAGGAGAAAATATTTTTTATACCTGCCCACCAGCTTCTCTGTGGGGGAAGGATGGGCATTTTCCTCTCATGCTTTTTACTGCCTCTGAAAACTGGCTGGAGGGTCAGCTATGAGTTTCTTCTGACTTGCCACCACATTCTGTAGGTTGTCTTTTCATTTAATAATATCCTGTAATAAACATATTTTAAACTTTTTTATGATGTAAAAGTTTTCCTATTTGTTGATTGTGATTTTCATTACATATCTGAAAATGCACTCTCAAAACCAAAGCTCTGAAGCTTTCGTCCTGTATATTCTAAGAATTTTATTGTTTTAGCTTTTATGCTTAGGCTATTTGCCCATTTGAGTTAATTTTTATATAGTGTGAAGTATGGATTGATTTTCAGTTTTTCACATGTGGAGATCAAGTTTTCCCACCACAATTTGCTCAAGAAAGTATCCTTCCTCTCATTGAATGGATTAGTACCTTTATTAAAAAGAAGTTAGACATAGATGGATGAGTTTATTTCTGCACTCTAAATTCTATTCCATTATTTTGTTGTCTGTTCTTACAGGAGTACCACACTGTTTTGATCACTGTAACTCTATTTTAGGGAGCTCTGGCGGCTTAGTGGTAAGGAGTTGCACTGCCAGCTCAAAGGCAGGTGGTTCTAATCAACAAGCTGCCCCACAAGAGAAGTTGGCAATACTCTCCCGAGCGATTTACAGCCTCTGAAAACCCTGCAGGATAGCAACAAAAAACATTCTGCTGTCGGAAAGTGTGAGTTCTCCTACTTACCTTCTTTTTTCATGGATGTTTTGACATCCATGGGCTTTTGCAATTCCATATGAACTTGAGGATCCACTTTTCCCTCTGTGAAAATGGCTCTTGGAATTTTATAGGTGTTATTATTATTGCTGCCAAGGAAACAAATAGATCTGTCTTGGAGTGAGTGAAACTATCTCTCCTGGAGGCTGGGATTTTGAAGCTCCATCTCACTTACTTTGGGCACATGGCCAGGAGAGATCAGTCCTTGAAGAAGGACATCATGCTCAGAAGGGTGGATGGACAGTGCGGGAGAGGGAGACCCCGGATGAGATGGATTAGTACAGTGCCTGGGGCAATGGCGGTTGGTATGTCAGAATTAGTGAGACTGCTCAGGACAGGAAAGGGTTCAGAGTTGCTGTACATAAGGAGACTCAATGGCACATAACAAAATGGCATCCTATGACAGGTTTAGAAGTAGAAGTGGCATCCACTTCTTAAATAACATGCCTCCGGAAACTATATGAACTTTGATAAATGTTGATAGTTGTAGAGGGGCTTCAAGCCTTTTGTTCACAGGGTCTCTGTGAGTCGTGCTCGGCTCAAAGGCAATCAACAACAACATTGTTGACTCTAGATTGCTTTGGATTATACTGACATCTTAACAATATGAACATTTTTCAATTAATGAACATGAGATGCCTTTCTATTTATATAAATCTTCAGTGATTTCTTTCAATAATGCTTTCTCGTTTTCACTTCACAAATGTTTCAACACTCTTAAATTTTTTTTCACATTTATTGCTACAATACAGTTTTGGGTTTTTTAAATAATTTTAATGAGCATTTACAGAGATTTTGGATTTCCATTCATTCATTTCTGTACTTCTCTCCCCGCCCAGCCCTCCCTCCACCCAGTTCGCTCCTCTCAGAGACTTCTTATAAAGGAATTGTACCAGGAACTCCCCTGACACACTGTCTCCTTTATCTCTCTCCACACTTTCCTTTCAACCTGCAGCTGTATCTCTCCTGTTAAACTACCTCTGAGCCCAGGCAAGTGTCAGGTAAATAGAATTAACTTCTCAAGACTTTCCTTAGTCAAGAGCTATGGGGAGAGAAACTCAGGATTGAGTGTCCTCCCAACCTGTAGTGCTCAGAGCTTTTATTGAGAAGTTTCTCATTATGTAAGCAGTAAAATATGTTAACTGAACTCCAGGAATTTTGTTACTATTTCTTTTCTTATTTGCTGACCTTCCTTGTTTCCATAACGACATTATCAGAAGGCAGCTTCAGTGTATGTAAGAATCAAGGTTAGGATGTCCCAGGGTAGGGGTGATTGTTTTGCCTTTAACCCTGGAAGTTCCTGCCTTGGTCAGCTTAACCCTGACTTTTTCTTTTTAACCCCCTTTTTATTTTACAGATTTTTATTTCTTTTTTTTAGGATGTAAAGTGTATTTTACAACCTTATACAATAGGTTTCAGTACAGGTAGTGTGTACATTTGATAAAGCAAATTAAGGGGATAAAGATAAAGATATTTCTGGTGAGGCAGTGCTTCTTGCTCTGGGACCTGCAATCTCCTTTGGGATGGGAGCTTTAACTGATGATTCGGGAGTAGGGATGACAACCACTCTATCTACCTCCTGCTGGAAGAGATCATAGTTTGTGAAAAGGAGTTACACTATTTTGGGTAGAGACTGATGTAAGGTTCAAAAGATCTGGGAGCTCGTGTGAGAGTCTGTGTCCAGACTATTTGTAGTGTAGTCTGAAAGACGTATACTGATAAATCATGTTAGAAAGACAAGCTTTTATCAGTAATAGTAGGGGCACGTCTCACTTATTTTTGTTCTTTTTAAGAGTATTTGGAACTAAGATAAATGTTTTAAGAGTACACTCAATTTACTTGGATTTTTCACTTTAAAGACTATCAAGAACAAGTCACCAATACTTACAATAGAATTGCCTTACACTTTATTCACTTTCTCTTACACTTGATTCACTTACTTTCTAGTCATTTATTCTTACACGGAAACATTTCAGGAAGTACCAGCTAAGCAAGAGCCAATGGTAATGAAGGAGAAAGTGGAAGCTGCATTGAAGGCATTGGCAAAAAAAAGAAAGCCCTAGGAATCGATAGGATGCCAACTGCCTTGTTTCAATTAACTGATGCCGCCCTGGATGCGCTCACCAGTCTGTGCCAGGAAATTTGGAGGACAGCTGTCTGGCCAGCAGATTGGAAGAGGTCCATAAGTGTCCCCATCCCCACAAATGGTGATCCAACAGAATTTGGAAACTATCGAACAATATCATTAATATCACATGTAAGCAAAATACTGCTGAAGATCATTCAAAAATTACTAGAACAATACATAGATAGGGAAATGACAGAAGTTCAAGCAGGATTTAGAAGAGGGCACGGCTCCAGGATATCCTTCCTGATGTAAGATGGATCCTTTCTGAAAGTAGAGAATACCAGAAGAATATCTATTTGTGCTGTATTGACTATGCAAAGGTGTTTATGTAGATCATTATTTTTCTTTTGTAGGTGGATAATTAAAGCATCTACACAAACTGGCAATAGAGAAATATTTTCAGTAGTTAATATAATGGCATTAGTACAATGAAACTAAGAGCAGAAAATAGTTAAATGTTTATCAGCCATTCTCTGGAAAATGCCCATTGCTGTGTTTTTAGATGGAGAGAAAATGGTCTTAAGTTAAAGCTATCTCCTATTTTTTATTATTTTAAAAAATTTATTTTATTATTTTTATGTGTGTGTACCATTAAATCGGATCTGTCTGGTACAGGTGGAGATTGTCCCTCCTTTTCGCACAGAGCATCTGGTGGATTCAAACCGCGCACCTCTGGGATTGCAGTGCAGCTCCTTGGCAGTCATTTTTCGTATTTACTACTGATACAGTTTTTTGCTTTCTTTGCCACAGAGGTATCTCATACTTTGGAATGAGTTGTACATTTCTAAGTTTCTCGATAATTTCTTTTTCTCCTTTTTTTTTCTTATTTAAGAAGATGCTGGCACTTAATGTAGCAAGCAAGCTTTGTCCTTGCCAAGTCTGGTGTTGAACACTGAGGCATGTAAACAAGAGGCAGCAAGATAGATCTATCTCGAATTCTTCAAAAAGGTGCAAGGTAGAAGTTATGATTTTAAAGCCATTCTTTATGTTTACACTTTTAACTTTATACTTTCACTGGGGTCTTCAAATAAAAGATCAAGCTGAGAAAATTGCTTTTGCATTAAGCAGGAACTTCGTTACATTAGCTCTCACATCAACAGGAGCCTGGCGTTCAGCTGATAAGGTAGGGAATGGGGATTCCCATCTGTGGGGCAATACAGTTTTCTGGACATCATCAGCTGGACTCTGCCCGCACTCTTGATATTGCTAGCGTAGAAATCTGGTGTTCTCTGGGGCCAGAGGTCAGGCCAGAATCTGTAAGAGAGCAGCAGCAGCCTGAGCAGAGAACCAGAGACGGACATGAGAGGGAACTCACTTGGGACTGCTGCCCCATGAAGCCAAAGCAGGGACCTTTACCCAGGCTTGTTGGGAGACTGAGGGAAAACACCGTATCAGGCTAGCCTAAGGAAACGAACACTGACCTTAACATGAGGGTGAAGGTCAAAGCGTCTGTGAGCACACTTGAGAAGCTGTCTGGATTGAGGAATTGTATCCTGCTGCCAACTTGAATTGTGACCTATTAACGTATAAACCTCATCGTTGTGAGGGGGAAAAGAAAAAGAGAAGAGAAGTCTGGTGCTATGGCTGGCCTTGAAGGAGTTCAACAGTATTCCTTCTTTAGGATGGTCTGGACACTCTGCCTTCTAATGGCCTAAACTTTCCTATCAGACTCAGTCCTTGGGTCCTCAGTATTGATGTTGTTAAATCTTGGAGTTTCTGTGAATAAAGCAGATTCTTCCACCAAGGAATGCCACAAAAAACATATTTCACTTGAGACTTCTTTAAGCAAGGCATACTAACTCTACAGATACTTCTGGATCATGCCAATTTTTGTAGCATTAAGGAGTTACTTAGATAAGTGGCCATTTAATTTAATTGCATTGGATCTAAAAAGTTAATAATGCCCATACACATAAATGAAATAGTACAATAGTTGATTTTCAACAGCAGTGGAAAAAGAAAGTAAAAGAATACATCACCACTCAGAAAACACTAAGTGAGATAGTTTTATGAGGAAAAAACCGCTAGGGATCTCAGGCTGGAATTCCAGGAGGGGGACAAACATCATCTTAGAATCAAAGATGAGGTGACACAATGAGATGCTTTCAGCTCTTGCCTCATCTACAAAAATACCCTTATGAGGCTGGCAGGAAGTGACACCCTTGCACGGCTGGCCAGTGGGACCCTTCTAGCCATTTTGAAAATTATCTTCAGCAAGATTTTGCTTGCAGAGGAAGACGAAAGATGGCTGGCCTAAGCGTCACGCAGAGCTCACCGCCTCATGGCCTGCCTTCAGACAACTTTCGTTTGAGTCCTTATTCTACTGCCTTTATTACTTTTTCAACCTTGAGTGGGTCTGTACCCACTCTGGAAGCCCCTTCTCCATGTGTGGAAGGGGAAGTAATAATATCTACTTTGAGTTACAATTAGACCACTTGGTGGAAGGGGGCTAAAGCCAGAAGTGCTGTCCCTACCATGGTCCCCAGTAGGGTGTAAGGTCCAGACTTCAGAAGAACTTTGGTGGGGGACCTCCCCCCCACCCGGCCCCTGAGGAGTGCCCCCCCCCGCCCCCGGGGAGAGCCACCTGGTGTGTATGAAGAATTTTAAGCCACTTTCCTCCATCTCCTCCTCCAGTACACCTGTAAGCAACACCTCTAAGGCCCTTTTCTTTATAATTCACAAGTTTGTTCTCTCTAGGTTTGCCCCCTTTTCTATAGGTAACCTGTGCACTGAGTTTTGTTCCAGAACCTGAAACTTGAGCTCGATTCCAGAAACAAAAAGGAAATAGAACGGCCAGCTAAGGAAGCCAAGGTGATGGAGCCTTAAAGTTCAAGCAGCCTCTCCCACTGTTCTCACCCACGCTAACACCTTGCAGTTCAGAGGGCAGAAAATGTCAGGAAAATATCTTCTAACTGAATGAAAAAGCTTCACCTCAGGCCCACCAGTCAAGTATTAAATGGGCTCCCCATGCCCTTCATCTCAATGCCCCTGTTCAGCATGAAGCAGCCAGAGTCTGAGCCCCTATTCCCAAATGGGAAACCCACAAATGAAAAAGACAATCACCTTGTAAAAAAATAAAAATTACCATTGGACTATGCCCACCATTACCCTGTCTTTTCTGGTCCACCATAGATCTTTCGCATTTCTTTACCCACTCCCTCCACTCACAAAATTGTGCAACCCTGTGATTTCATCCCTGCCCATCTTCATTCTTCTGCTCCCACCCATTACCCCGTAGGGTCCCCATACGTGTTTTTTACATTTAAAAAAATCACCTTATGAATAACTTTGTGCACGCAGGAATGCCTGCTGGTACCTTCTCTCACAGAGATGAGGCAGAGCTCTTATGCACTGTCTCTTGGTGAGGTGAAGTATCCAGACTTTTTCACTTTTCTTTCTGCATGGTTCCAATCACCGTTCTTCCCTATCTCATTGTGGTCACCATTTCATGCACTTTCCCTGACCAGCAGGAAAGTGCTAGGCAATCAGAATGAATTCCTCAAGACTCTCCTTAGTTAAGAGGTAAGGGGAGAGGAACTTATGTTTGAGTGTCCTTACAACCTGCAGTTCTCAGAGCTTTTATTTTTTTTAAATAGATTTTTATCTTATATTGGTTTGCTTACAAAGTTTGTAAGTTTGTATACATTGTTTCTCACACTATCTTCATTCACACTGTTTTCATACAATCACTTTCATTATAAATTATTTTATAAAATTAATCAACATCAAAATATGCCTGACATTGCCCTGTATATCCAGATCTCTGCTGGATGTTTCCCATTTGCTTTACCAATACCTCCATCTACTTGTCAAATTATGTGACCCTATGATTTTCACCCTGCCCACCCTCAACCCCTCTACTCCTACCCTCCCCCACGTGAATCCTCATACCTGTTTTGTTGTTGTTATGTGCCATTGAGTCACTTGTGACTCGTAGCAGCCCTATATATATAACAGCTCTAAACCCTGCTCTATCCTGAGCCAATCTTCTTGTCTGTGACACACTTACTCCCATTACTCCAATTACTGAGTCAATCCATTTCATCAAAAGTCTTACTCTCTTAGGGGAGCTGTGGTAGCCTAGTGGCAAGAAGTTAGCTGCACTGCAATCCCAGAGATATGCGGTTCAAATCCGAGAAGGAGGGGCAATCTCCTCCTGTACCAGTCAGATCCGATTTGACGGTACACACACACTAATAAAATAAATTTTTTTTAAAAAAAAAAGTCTTACTCTCTTGTGCTGTTCATAAATTCTCCCAAGCATGATGTCCCCTTTCAAGGATTGGTCCCTCCTTGCAACATGCCCAGAGTATGTCAGATGGAGCTTCAGAATCCTTGCCTCCAAGGAGCAGCATGATTTCATCCTCTCAGGATGAACCTGTTTGTTCTTCTAGCAGTCCGTGGTATATTCAGTACTCTTCTTCAGCACCACAGCTTAAAAGCAACAATTCTTCTATAATCCCTAGTCACTGTCCAGATTTCTGCTGCATTGCACATAATTGCTAAACCGTGACCTGGATCAGGTGCACCTTAGGGTCAGGTTGACGTTGTTGCTCTTCAGTACTCTGGAGAGGTCCCTGACAGCAGACTATTCCAATACAATTTGTCTTTTTATTTTCTGGATACAGCTTCTAGAGTGTTGGTCCTAGAGCCAAGCAAACTAAAGTTGTGAACAATCTCAATCTTGTCACTGTCTTATCATGATGCTGTCAGTAGGCCCAGTGCTGAGAATCTTTGTTTTCTTGATGTTGAGTTTCAAGTCACATTTAAGGCTGGAGTCATTGATCTTATGCAGAAAGCACTTCAGGTCCTCCTCAGTTTCAGCAAGCCAGGTTGTGTCATCTGCATAATGCAAGTTGTTGATGAGTCTTCCTCCAATCCTTATGTCACATTCCTCCTCATAGAGCCCAGTCGTCCACATACCCATTTTACTTGTTTTTATGTGCCTTTGAGTCACCTGCGACTAATAGTAACCCTATGTACAACAATTCTGAAGCCTGTCCTATCTGAGCCAGTCTCACTGACTCCAACACACCTACTCCCATTGCCCTGGTTACTGTATCAATCCATCTCCTCAGGTGCTGTTACTCTTCCAATCATGATGCTGTTTTTATGATTGATCCCTCCTGATAACACGCCCATAGTATGTGCAATGAAGTCTCCTAACCCTATCTTCTAAGGAATTCTCTGGCTGCTCTTCCAAGACAGATCCATTTGTTCTTCTGGAAGTCTTTGGAATATTATTCAATAGTTTTCTCCAACACTACAATTCAAATACATCAATTCTTCTTCCATCTTCTTTACTCAAGTAAGAGTCCTTAAGGATTACATCCTGGGACAGTTCTACTTTGCTCGCACATAATACAACGTGGTTGCACAATTTTCCTAACATACTAAAAGGCACAGAATTTTACATTTTAAATGGGTGAATTCCATGATACATGAATTATGCCTCAATTTTTAAAAAAATATTCTCCGCACCCCCTCTCAATGTCCGCTAGAGGTTCCAGAAATAGAAATACTATGGATCCACCCCCACATTCTTTTATGTTTCTTCTTACAAATTAATAAAGCCACAATGGGCGTTAGCTGCACATAGTGCAGAGGCGTGCTCCCAGGATGGAGGGTGCCGAGTGCTCGCCCCGCCCACAGGACTGACTCCTCCCCTCCCCCCGCAGTCCCGCCTTCCTCCTCGTAGCCCCGCCTTCCTCCCCTGCAGTCCCGCCTTCCTCCCCCGTAGCCCCGCCTTCCTCCCTCCACAGCTCCACCTTCCTCCCCCTAGCTCCGCAGCCCCGCGGCGACAGGATCCTGCTGGGCCTTGATCGGTGTTAGTGTCACGAGGGCTGGTTACGCAGGCGCGTGTTGCAGACACCCGACGCCGCAGGGTGGAGATGGCGATTGAGCTCTTTCCTTCAGTATTTGCTTTGCCCCTTTTCTTTCTTCTGAAGTTCTTCCTGACCGCCCAGGCCTGGAACGTAGGTTTTCCCAGGAAGCCCCTCAAGGACCATCCTTGGTCGAGCCATAGCTATTGCGGGAGTTACAGCTCCCAATAGGGCACTTCCTGGCGCCCTCGGCATGGTGGGATTCTTTCTGTGGCATGTAAAACTGCTCAACAGGAAAGGGAAAGGATTGCCAAGGCCTTAGAGCAGGCAGAGGTGAACAGACTTACTGTCAAGGGCCATATGATATATATTTTATGCTCATCTGGCCCTTGGGTCTGGTTCCTAACTACTCAACTCTTAATCGTAGCACAAAAGAAGTCATAGTAAGAGAACAGGAGAGCTTGACTGTGTTCCAATAAACTTTATGGATTTGGAAATGTTAAGTTCATGTAATTTTTATGTGTTGATAAGATACACTTATTTTGAATTGTTTGACCCTTTAAAATATATATTTAAAAAAGCATCTTTATTTATTCAAACAATAGAAAAAGAAGAGAACCAGGAATTGGAGGAGGATTTTGAATATGTAACTAGGTTGCTTCCATGAACAACTGTCTATCATGAAGCCAGAAGAACGGAATTGTGCTATAATTACTGAACAGCTTGATTAAAGACTCCATAGAAGAATCCTGATCAAAAGGGAGAGAAATGCAGAACAGAATTCCAAGTTTTCATGAACTCCAGACTTTATGGAACCATGTTGTTGTTGTTGAGTACTATAGAGTCGGAACCGACCTATAGCTGACTCTCCAGTGGGTTTTCAGAGGCAGTTAATCCCATGAGAGGAGATTGCCCATCTTGCTCCCCCAGAGCGGCTGTTTGCCTCCAACCATGTGCTTAACTACAAAATAATGAGGAACAGCTTTTATTTCCTTTTTTTCTGACAGTGTGCCAACTAATTTGGCTCTACCCCTAATTTTCAAGGGTGTTTCTCTTCCTTATAGTTCCTTTTCTCTTTAACTCTTTTCCACAGCCTGTCTCTCACTAGCCATGCCTCTATTGCATTGTTATTATGTTAATAAACCTTTTCCACTTGTTTTGCTAAACAACAACAACAACAATGGTTATACATCTAGAAGAATGTAACCTTTGTCACATGTTGCTGTTTAGTGCCATTGAGTTGACTACAACTCACAGTGATCCTATGCACAATAACTCTGAACTCTGCTCTATATTGAGCCAGTATCACTGTTTCTGATATACCTTCCCTCTTTACCCCGGTTACTGTGTTGATCCACCATTTAATCTGAGGTCTTCCTCTCCCATCTGTCTCTCCACCCATCCAAGTATGATAATACCCTTCTCCAAGCACTGGTCCCTCCTCACAACATGCCCGAAGTATGTGAGACAGAGCCTCAATATCCTTGTCTCCAAGGAGTAGCTTGGTTTCATCCTCTCCAAGAAATATCTGTTAGTTCTCTTGGCTTCTGTGGTATGTTCAATACTCTTCTCTAGTACCACAACTCAAATGCATCATTTCTTCTTCTGTCATCTTTGGTCACTGCCCAGCACTCTGATGCATAGCAAGTTATTGCAAAGACCACGGCCTGAATCAGGTGCACCTTAATCTCTAGATGATATTGTTGCTCTTCAGTACTCTGGAGAGGTCCCTGAGCAGATTTTCCTAATGCAATGCATGTTTTGATTTCTTGACTGCTGGTGCCAAGAGTGTTGATTGTGGAACCGAGCAAGCTGAAATTGTTAACAATCTCAATTTCCTTTCCATCTATCATGGTGCTACCAATTGGCCCAGTGGTGAGAATCTTTGTTTTCACAGTCCTTGACCCTCTGCAGCAAATGCTTCACTGCTTTTAAAAAAACATAGACACATAGGATCCCCTTGAGTCATACTCAGCAGCACCTAACACCACCACTCCCCACACACACAGATGGTGTAATGCAGGATATATCAGGCTGCTAACTAAAAAGCTGGGTATTGGACTCTAAGAGCTGCTCCATAGGAGGAAGGTGAACAAACTCCTTTGGTAAAGATTTACCGCCTGGAAAAGTCAAAGTGATTGTCCCCTCTCCTGTGAACACGAACGCGCCATCTATTTTGGAGTGCAAGTGTTGCTGTAGGAAATACCACAAGTAGGCGGGCTTTAACGAAGAGGATTTTTCATACCTCAGGAGGCTGGAAGTTGGTTCTGAGGGAGGCCCTTCCTTGGCACTTTCAGCTTCTATTGCTCCTGGCGGCTTTTGCATTCCTGGGCATTTGCCTGTCTTCACGTGTCCTTTGTGATGTAAGTAATTCAGAGAGGCTGAGCCACTGTTTGCACATAGGACTTGAGGACAGAATGCTAACTTTGTCTCTTACAACCAACCCTTCTCCTCCCAGCTGATGTTGCTAAGCACTGCTTATATGTTTAAGTGCTGTTTGGGATTTGTTGTTGTTCTGTGCCCTCAAGTCGCTTGAAACTCATTGCAACCCTAGTACAGCAGCTCTGAAGCCTGCCCAGCCCTCAGCCAGTCTCACTGGCTCCTACACACCTACCCCCATTGCCCCAGTCACTGTATCTTTTCATCTGGGGTCTTCCTCTCCTGCCCTGACCCTCCACTCTTCCGAGCATGATGTTTTCTCCAAGGACTGGTCCCTCCTGGCCATGTGCCCACAGTAGGTGAGAAGGAGCTTTCAACATATGAGCAATATAAATGATTATTTATAAAATTATTTCATTTTGTGTTGAGGATATAACAGCAACATGTAGCAATTAAGTAATTTCTGTGTGTTCCAATGAGGTGGCATGGATTACATTTTTCCATTTGGACACCCATCCTCCTCCTCCTTCTCTGTAATGTTCCTTCTCTATTAACACAAATCTACTTCCCTCCTAAGCCTTCACGTCACTATTGTCAGTCTGATCCTATATACGTAAATGTTTTTTCAAGAAGCTCAATGCTCCAGGGAGACACTCTTAACTAATTAAGCTAAGCTAGTTTCGGTTTGTTTGCTTTTTGTTTTTACATTGTGTTGTGATTTGGATGAAAATTGATAGAGCAAATTGATTTTCCACCGAACAGTTTATCCACATTTTGACTTGACATTAATCGCAACTCCCACCCTGTGTGAGCGCTCTTCCATTCTATCCCCGTGTTTGTCGTTCCATTTGCCTTTCCTGTCCCTTCCTGCCTTCTGAATTGTGTCCCTGGGCAAATACTGCCTGCCCTTTGACCTCCTTTGGATGGTATGTGCCTTTTTGGTGTTTTTAGTCACTTTGCAGGAGTGTTTATTGCTGTGCAAGTTTCAATTAAAATTGAAGAATTAAGTCCACGCAATGCCAAGATACAAGCTGAGTATGTCCTATCTGAATTTAGAGACCATCACAATAATAAACTTAATGCACTGAACACTAAGGTCCAAAGACCAGACAAACTGTGAGAGTCAAGCCCGAATTTCAGGCTTTGTAAGATCTGGTATCCTTAAACTACATCTGTGGAAAGAGATGGTGAAGAAGCTTAATGTCATCAGTTAGAAGGCCAACTGTGGGACAGATAGACAATTGTTGTGTTAAAGTTAAAACTGAGGTGAAGAAAATTAAAATAAGTCCACCAAAGCCAAAATACAACCTTGAGTCTATACAACTAGAATTTAAAAACCATCTAAAAGAATAGTTTTGGTCCATTGAACACTAATGACCAGACAAGTTGTGGGAGGATATCAAGAATGTAGACCCAAATGGATGTCAGAGACACCCTGAAACTTTCTCTTCAATGAAGAAATGTGAAGCAAATGGAAGAAATGGGGAAATAAGAGCTAAAAAGAAGATTTCAGACATCATCTTGGGAAGACAGAGCAAAGTATTTTAGCATATTTAAAGATCTGGAGTTAGAAAACCAAAAGGGAACATACTTGACATTTCTCAAGATGAACTGATGGAGACGTTCAAGCCTCGAGTTGCAACGATGAAGGATTCTGTGGCAGAAGCTCGACTAACGCGGGAAGTATTAGATGATGAGGGAAGAAATCCACAGTGACCGTTCTTTCTCTCTCATTGCCGTCAATTTGGTTTGGGCCCTGCTGACCCTCCAGCAGGTTTCCAAGACCATGAATTGCATGGGAAGAGACAGGCCTTCTTGGAGGAGCGACTGGTGAGCTTGAACCACCATTGCGTTAGCAGTGCAGCTCTCGACAGTCTCCAAGGTCCTTCGTTCCCTGGTACTGCTTTAATGGAGGGACCACAAGCAGATGGCTTTAACAGACAGAAATGTATTCTCTTACAGCCTGTTTTGTTGTTGATATGTGCTGTCAAGTTGCCAGCGAATCATAGTGATCCTATGTACAACAGCCCTAAACCCTGCTCTATGCCTTGCCAATTTTATTGTCTCCGACACACCTACCCCCATTACTCCAGTGATGGAATCAATCCATCTCATTGAGGGTCTTCCTCTCCTGTGCTGTCCCTCCACCCTCCCAAGCATGATGTCCTTCTTCAAGCACTGGTCCCTCCTTGCAACATGTCCAAAGTATTTCAGATGAAGATTCAGAATCCTTGCCTCCAAGGAGCACCCTGGTTTAACCCTCTCAAGGGTGAACCTGTTCATTCTCCAAGCAGTCCGTGGTATATTCAATACTCTTCTTCAGCACCACAGTTCAAAGGCATCAACTCTCCTTCGATCATCCCTGTCATTGTCCAGCTCTCTGAAGCATAGCAAGTAATGGCAAAGACCATGGCCTGTATCAGGTGCACCTTAGTCTCCAGACTGACATCGATACTCCTCAGTACTCTGGAGAGGTCTCTGACAGTAGACTTTCCCAATGCAATTTGCCTTTTAATTTCCTGGCTGCTGGTGCCAAGAGTGTTGACTGTGGAGCCAAGCAAACTAAAGCAGTCAACAATCTCAATCTCTTCACCATCTATCATGATGCTGCCAATCACCCCAATGATGAGAATCTTTGTTTTCTTGATGTTGAACTTCATTCCATATTGAAGGCTGCAATCGACCTTCTGCAGCAAGTGCTTCAGGTCCTTCTCAGTTTCAGCAAGCAGGGTTGTGTCATCTGCATAACGCAGATTGTTGATGAGTCTACCTCCAATCCTAATGTCACTCTTCTCCTCATAGAGCTCAGCCTTCCGGATAATCTGTTCTGCATATAGATTGAAAAGATATGGAGACAGGACACATCCTTGACACACACCCTTCCCAATTTTGAACCATGCAGTATTTCTTTGCTCTGTTTTGACCACTGCCTCCTGGTCCAAGTATAAGTTTCACATAAACACAATTAAGTGTTCTGGGATTCCCATTCCTCTTAAAGTCAGCCACAGTTTGTTGTGATCCACACAGTCAAATGTTTTTGCATAGTCAGTGAAGCACAGACAGTCCTCTGGTACTCTGTGCTTTCAGCCAAGACCCATCTGACATTAGCTATAATATCTCTAGTACCATGGCCTCTTCTAAATCCAGCTCACACTTCAGGCAGTTCTCTATTGATGTACTGTTCTAGTCCTTTTTGGATGATCTTTAGCAGAATCTTGCTTACATGTGGTATCAACAATATTGTTTGATAATTTCTACCCTCTGTTGGGTCACCTTTCCTTGGAATGGGAACAAATATGATCTCATCCATTAGTTGTAGAGCAGGTGGTTGTCCTCCAGATTTCTTGGCACAATTTGGTGAGCACATCCAGGGCAGCAGAAGGATTGGCCATCCACTTTTGAAATAGCAGGCCTTTGAAAACCCTATGTACAACAGAGAACACTTAGACCAGCAGATACGGCAACTGAGGTTGAGCCCTCAAGTGTGGGAACAAATAGAAGGGGGAACAGCTGTAAGCAGACACTGGTGATTGGAACAGGGAATGTAAGATCCCTCAGTTCTACAAAACTAGATATTGTTAAGAAGGAAATGGAACACATAAATATTGACATACTAAGTATTGATGAGATGAGATGGACTGGCATGGGACTTTTTGAATCAGAGGATCATTATGATCTACTGTGCTGGAAACAAAAAGGTGAGGGGGAAGTGGGGTTGCTTTCATAGTTAAAAAAGTCATTTCTCTGCAATGCAATCCCAGAGGTATGCGGTTCAAATCCACCAGATGCTCTGCTGGAGAAGGAGGGGACAATCTCCTCCTGTACCAGTCAGATGTGATTTGACAGTACACATAAAAAAAATAATACAATAAGGAAAAAAATTTTAAAAAGTCATTTCTAGATCCATCTTGAAATACAATGTTGTGAGCGACAGGATCATATCCATTCACATACAAGGAAAACCAGTGAATATCACCATCATTCAAATAAATGCACCAACACCCAGAGCCAATGAGGAGGAAAGAGAAGTTTTCTACCAAATTTTACAGTCAGAGATTGATCGAACCTGTAATCAAGATGCATTAATAATAATGGGTGACTGGAATACAAAAGTTGGGAATAGAGAAGAAGGATCAGCAATTGGAAAACATGGACTTGGTGACAGAAATGAAGCTGGAAATAGAATGATAGAATTCTGCACAATCAACAACTTATTCATTGCAAATACATTTTATAAGAAACACTCTGTACTCCCTGGTCCCTTTCCCTGAGGCGGAAGCCTTCCCACCTCTCCAGGTCTCTCCTGTGAGCTCTCCCATGCATTCCAACTGAAGTGCCTGTCCTTCCTAGGAATGGGTGGCAGAGGAAAGGAGAAAATTTGGAAATAGCCATGGTATTTGTACTAGGGCTTCTTGGTTTAAGTTCCTCACTCACTAAGGAATGAAGAAATTGGGGG
>NW_006399926.1:4910536-4915150 GCF_000299155.1 Elephantulus edwardii
AAAAAAAGAAACACAAATGCAGCCTATACACATGGATTTCACCTGCTGGTATGCATAAGAATACACAGATTACATCTGTGGAAAGAATTGCTGGAGAAGCTCAATATCAGCTGTGAAAACTAGGCCAGGTGCTGATTGTGGAACAGACCACCAACTACTTATATGCAAGTTGAAGCTGAGGCTGAGGAAAATTAAAATCAGATCCACAGAAACCAAAATTTGACCTTGAGTCTATCCCACCTAAATTTCAAAACCAGCTCCAGAACAGTCTTGAGGACATTAATGAGCAAAGATCGGATGAGTTGTGGGAGGATGTCAAATGTATCATCCAGGAAGAGTGCAAAAGGTCTTTACAAAGGCAGAGAAGGAAGACCAAGATGGATGTCAGAAGAAACTTTAAATATTGCACTGGAGTGCCAAGAAGCCAAAGCAAAGGGAAGAAATAAAGATATTAAGGAGTTGAAAAGAAGATTTCAGAGGGCAGCAAGGGAAGACAAAGTATTACAATGAAATGTGCAATAAGCTGGAGTCAGAAAATCAAAAGGGCCGAACTTGCTCAGCATTTCTTAAGCTGAAGGAACTGAAGAACAAATTCAAACCTCAAGTTGCAATGCTTAAAAATGCTTTGGACAGAATATGAAATGATGTGGGAAGCATTAAGAGAAGATGGAAAGGGTACACAGAGCCATTATAACCAAAAGAAATTGGTAGACACAGAAGAACAATGTATGAGGCCCTAACTGCCCATCTGGTGGATTTGAACCTTATGCCTTTGGGATTGAAGCACAGCTTCTTACCACTAGGCCTCTAGCACTCCCTATACCACTTATTGTTGTTAGGTACTGTCGAGTGAAGTAGGACTCATAGAGAGACCCTGTGAACAACAAATCTGAACCCTGTCCTCCCCTCTGTCGTCTTCACACTTCCTTAGAGCCCACTATGGCAGTAACCATGTCAATCCACCTGGCTGAGGGTCTCCTTCTCCTTCACTGACCCTCCACCCTTCCAAGCATCGTCCCTCTCCAAGCAACAGCCCCTCCTAGCAACATGCCTGAAGTATGTGAGAGGAAGCCTCATTATCTTTGCCTTCAAAGAGCACTCTGGCTGCCCCCTCTCCAAGACATAGCTGTTTGTTCTTTTGTGTGTCAAAAAGGACTAGAAGCTCAGTACATGAAGGCTCACCTGTTCCTGGGCGGGCATGAGCCTAAATCAGTGATGTTGCACTGGGGTCATCTTTAGTGGAGAGGGGCAAGTTGTAAGTAGGAATAGGAGGATTATAATTGTAAGGAGGACTTGGAGGACTTGAAGCACTTGTTGCAGAAGATCAAGAATACAGCCTTTTACATGGATTGCATCTCAATGTCAAGAAAATAAAGATTCTTACCACTGGACTGATAGGCAGCATCTTGATAGATACAGAAAAGACTGAAACTGTCAACAACTTCCTCTTACTTGAATCCACAATTAACACTCTTGGTACCAGCAGTCAAGAAATCAGAAGATGTATTGTACAGAGAAAGTATGCAGTTAGGGACCTCTCCAAATTATTGAGGAGTAATAATGTCAACTTGAAGACTAAGGTGTCTGATTCGGGCCATAGTCTTTGCAATCACTTGTTATGCATCTGAGAGCTGGATAATGAATAAGGATGACAGAAGAACTGACGCCTTTGAGTTGTGGTGTTGGAGAAGAGCATTGAACATCCCATGGAAGAACAAAAGAAGAAATATATCTTGGAGAAGGTGCAGCCAGAGTGTTCTTTGGAGGCAAAGATGATAAGGCCTCACCTCACATACTTCAGGGATGTTGCTAGGAGGGACTATTCCTTGGAGAGGAACATGGTACTTAGAAGGGTGGAGGGACTCTGTAAATGTTCATTAAAACTAATAAAATTTAATAATAATAATAATAAAAGAAGGGTGGAGGGTCAGTGAAGGAGAGGAAGACCCTCAACTAGGTGGATTGACACGGTGACTGCTGCAATGAGCTCAGGACATTCATGGGTCACTATAGGTTCTAGTTGACTCAACAGCACCTTTAACAACAACTGACTGAATATGCCACGGAATATGAAAAGAACAAACAAAACAAAACATATCCTGGAGAAATTGCAACAAGGGTGCTTCTTGGAGGCAAGGATGATGAAGCTTCATCTCACAAGCTTTGGGCATGCTGTTTAGGAGAGGCTAGTCCTTGGAAAGAGACATCATGCTTGTGAATGTGCAGAGTCAGCATAAGATAGAACGATCCTCGGCGAGATGGGTTGACAGTGACTGCAACACTGGACTCAAGTGTCAGAGATGATGAGGACAGCACAGGATAGGACAGGGGTCAGATCTGCTGTTCATAGGGTCACTGTCAGTCACAGTTGACTCAGTGGTATCTAATAAAGGTTAAAAAGGCGCAGAGAACCAGGCGAAGTCAAACAAGAATTTATTAGTGGCTCTTGGGCAGATTTACTGTCTGAGGCCAGAGAGAGGCAGGATCAGGCAGCAAAGTTGCAAGTGAGAAAATTACAGGGTAAACTTTAAATCAGGGATGTTGCTAGGAGGGACTATTCCCTATTAGTGATAGGGTGGCCAGTCTTCCGTGGAAGGTGTTGATTGGGTGCCCTTTGTTAGTTCCCAACTACGGAGCTGCTCAGTCAAGCAAGATGTGCTTGGTGGTCGTGCTTCTTTCTGATTGGCCATAGTCTTCTTACATCAGGCAGATTGGAATGTCTCTCAGAAGGTGCGGTCAGCGTGGAATGTTGCCCAGATCCCAGGTGGCCTTTCAGTAACAATGACCTAAAAGTGGCTTAGTTATAAGGAGTTGTACTGGCAACCCAAAGGCATGTAGTTCAAATCCACGAGCTGCTCCACAGGAGAAAGATGGCCAGTCTCATCCTGTGCTATTTACTGCCTTTGAAAACCTGCTGGAGGGTCGACTGTGACTCACTCTTACTCAAAGGTACTTAACAACAACAGTTTTTCTTTATATAGTCCAGCTTCTCAAATGACTTAGTATGTGTCATTGAGTTGATTACAACTTCTAGCCACCCTGTGAACCACCGTTCTGAACCTTGGCCTGTTCTGTGCCGTCCTCATCGTCTGTGACATATTTGAGCCCAGCGCCACACTTGAGCTCACTGGTATGGTCACGGTGTCAATGCATCTCAACCAAAGTGTTCCTCTCTTGCTCTGACTCTTCACATCTCCAAGCAAGTTGTCCTTCTCCAAGAACAGGACCCTCTTTGCAATGTGCCCAAAATGTGAGGCAGAATTTCACCACCCTTTTTTCTCTAAGGAGTAGCCTGGTTTCCCTTTCTCCAGACAGACCTATTTGATCTCTTGGCAGTCCATAGGATATCCAATACTCTTCTCCAACACTACAATTCAAAGGCATTGAGTCTTCTGTCATCATTAGTCATTGTCCAACTTTCAAATGCATAGTAAGTAATGAAAAAGACCACGTGATACAAATCTTATTTTAAAATATGCACTTTAAAATCCAAAGTGCTAAAAAGCAATGATGTCGGTTTAAAGACTAAGGTGCACCCAGTACAAGCCATAGTGTTTTCAATTATTTCCTATGCATCTGAAATTTGGACAAATGAGTAAAGATGACAGAAGAAGAATTGATGCTTTCGCATGTGGTATTGGAGAAGAGCACTGAATTTTTGACGGACTGCCAGAAATATCAGTCTGTCTTAAAGGAAGGGTATCTACGGTGGTCCTCAGAGGCAGGCATGGTAAAATATCAGCTGACATACTTTGGATGTGTTGTTATCAGGGGTCAGTCCTGAGGGAAAAGACATCATGTTGGGAAGGCGGAGCAACAGAGAGAGAGGGGAGGACCCTCAACACAAGGGATCGGCACAGTGACTATTAAAAGAAATGGGCTTGAGCACATCAGAGACGGTGAGGATGGCATGGATAGGACAAGTCTCAGGTCCACAGAGTCACCGTGAGTCATAGTCAGCTCAACGGTACCTAGCAACAACAACTACACAACAGGTGCCATTTACCTTATTCCAATAACTATGCAAAGACATTTGACTATGTGGACCACCACAAACTGTGGCTCACTCTGAGAAGAATGCGAATCCCAGAACATTTGATTGTGCTTATATGAAGCGTATACTGGACCAGGAGGCAGTCGTCAGAACCGAGCAAGGAGACACTGCATGATTCAAAATTGGGAAGGGTGTACACCGGGGATGTGTCCTATCTCCATACCTTTTCAATCTATATGGAAAACAGATTATCTGGGAAGCTGGACTCTATGAGGAGGAATGTGGCATCAGGATTGGAGGAAGACTCATCAACAATCTGTGTTATGCACATGATACAACCCTGCTTGCTGAAACTGAAAAGGACCTGAAGTGCTTGCTGAATAAGGTCAAGGACTGCAGCTTTCAGTAGGGATTGAAGCTCAACATCAAGAAAACAAATATCACCACAACAACATAAAGGTAAATAATCCAATTGAAAAATGGGCATAGAATATGAACAGACACCACCAAAGAAGACATTTAGATGGCCAAAAAGCACATGAAGAAATGTTCAAAATTCCTAACTCTAAGAGAGATGCAAATAAAAACAACTATGAGATATCATCTCACCCCAGTCAGAA
>NW_006399926.1:4916215-4917637 GCF_000299155.1 Elephantulus edwardii
TGCAAGGAGGAACCAGTCCTTGGAGAGAGACGTCATGCTTAGGAAGGTGGAGGGACAGCACAAGAAAGTAAGACCCTCAATGAGATGGATTGATTCGGTGATTGGTGTAGTGGTAGAAGGTGTGTCAGAGACAATCTGATTGGCACAGGATAGAGCAGAGTTTAGGGCTGTTGTACATAGGGTCACTATGAGTTGCAGGCGAGTCAACGACACATAACAACAACATCTGTAAAAACAGTGTGTTCGGTGTCAGTGCAGCTGTGACTGATGTCTATTAACTCCACAAGAGGGAACAGTTCCCATCAACAACAGCCACAGCACAAAACCAAGCGCTTTACTCCCAAACCCACGTTTACCAATTCTAATGTCAGCCATCCCTCCTATGGTGCCCACTACTCTATTTCCAGGCCCACCAACCCGCTTCAGTGACCACACAAAACTCACAGAGCCATTCTCAAGATTATAGGTTTTCCTAGAGAAGTGTACAGATGATGATTCAGGAGGGAATTGGGATGTCAATCTTCAGTCACACTAGCTTCTCAAGTGTGTTCTTTGATCTTCAGCCTTATGGCTCTAGGTGATTATGACAGAGTTCCCTTAGCCCTGCAGTCTTCCAACAAGCCTGGGAGCAGGCCCCTGGCTCTGGCTCCCTGGGGCAAGTCCTGGTCATCGGTGTCTCATGGTGATCTCTCCTGCTGTGGCTGCTGCACTAGGTCTGAACGGCACAGGAATATTTAACTGAAATGGATGCCCGCAGGAGAAATTCTTTCTTGGGAATGAGATGTCCATCTGTCACTAAACCTGCTCAATTTAAATCCAGCAGGGCAGCAAGACTGACCAACCTTAGCATTAATAATCTACACACTCTACTGGCATGATGTTCCCCACTCAGCCATATCTTGAAAATCAAAGGTAAAGCCTAGGAAACCCAATTTGAACAGCAAACCTACCACACAATCATATCCAATCCCCTTATGGGCCACAAACATCTGACATTTGCCTAAACCTTCCTACTCAGCCTTGTGGTGTGAAAGAAAAAAAAAAAAGACAACGGTTGAAAAGTCACGTTGAGTATTTCACTGCAGTGCAGCATCAGACGGGAGTGGGGCATGTCCTCTCTCATCCCTCATATTAGAAAGGGGACATAAAGCCCAAGGGAAAGTAGTAGAATATTTTTAGAGACCCAACACTCAAAAATAGGGAGCTCTTGAGGCCATGTCTCTTGGTGATTTGAATCTACCAGGAGGTTCAGGGACAAAGGTGGGTAATCTCCTCCCCAGTGATTTACAGCCTCAGAAACTGAGGAGGGTCAGCTGTGAGTCATTTCCAACTCCGTGATAAAGCCATTATAGAAGGAAGAAGTTCAAGCTGCTTTGAAGGAAATAGTAAAAACTAAGGCCTCTGGAATAGATGGTATACCAA
>NW_006399926.1:4918997-4957851 GCF_000299155.1 Elephantulus edwardii
GGTTTAGGCTGTTGTACACAGGATCGCTATGAGTCACAAGCGACTCGATGGCACATAACAACAACGACACAAAAGAGAGGACTTTAGTCCTCCAAGGCAGAAACTGGAAGCTTCGTCATTTCAAGCTTTTAGATGTGAACTCTTTAGACTCTTCATTCAGGAGTTTTCATCTTACCATTTGTCTTCAACATATTCTCTAAAAGTGGACCTCGGACTCTCCCCACTCAAGAGTCTGAGGCCCCCCCCTACTCCGGGCTGCGGCTTCTAGGAGGGTGTAACTGAGTTCTCTACTTCTCCTGCCTGGCTTACGAGCTGTGAGTGAGACAGAGTCTAGAAGTTCCTAGTTCCCCAAATCAAAAGTGTTTTGCTTGGTTGAGATTTTCTCCAGGCCCTGACCACACCTGGGTCTGTGGGGAAATGCAGGCCGGCCACGGGGATCTGTGGCCACACGAAACAACCCCTTGGTTCTCAGAGGCAGCTCTCGGCAAGCTCCCCAGAAGAGCAGTGAAGGCCCTGGACACAAGAGTGAAAATGGGACAGGACACACACACAGGCACAGATAGACATCAATCACCAGTGGTTTTAGAGGACAAGGGTCAGCTGGGGTCACCTGAGAGGAAAAACACCAAGTTCCCCGCTCTCCAGGCCCACATGAAGCTACTTCCCACAGGAAGGCGAGGGCTCGTGGCTCTTTGTCGGGAGGAATCGTCAGAGGGAAAGGCAGTGAGGCAGGCACACACAGAAGACCACACTGTGGATGAGAACAGAGCCAGGCTGGCTCCAGCCCATTTATTACAAAACAATGATTATAAGAGTCTGGTACCGAAAAGGTCCCTGCCGACCTGGGACACCTGGGCTCCCACCCTCAGGCCCCTTGGCCATGGGGGGGCTTTCATATGCGGAGGTCCCCCGCCAGCAGGGCACTGTGCCGTGTAGGAGTGAGGGGCAGGTAGGCGCCCAAGGCCTGGTCCAGGACATACAGTGGGTCGGGCAGAGAGCTGGGGTCAAAGCCCTCATTCGCCATCCGGACCTTCTGCTGTTTGAAGGTCTCAGTGGTGGCCAAAGACTCCTGCAGAGACGGAGAGGGCAAGGGAGTTGAAAAAGAGGCCTTTGTGCCTCTATCAGATGCCCAGCTGGACGTGAGGGGCGAGGGGCAGGCCCTTCCACCCCTGAGGAAAGGGTGTGTGAAGTGTCTGCTTTTAGGAGAGGTGGCAGGGAAAAGAGCAAGCCAGGCTTGGAGATGGCGGGGCTAGAGAGAAAGCAAGTGGTTCCTCTTCACAGAGTATGTTATATGTGGCATCGGGAGCCATGCTGTGCACAGATGGGGTGGGGTGTGGGAACAGGAGCGGCTGACTACCTGTAGCCTCAGGAAGCGAGGTCGGGCATAAGGGGGCAAGTTCTCCGCCACATGGGTGTAGAGCTGCATGAGGTCCAAAGAGTGTGGGGGACGCAAGACCAGGGCTGCCATTCCAGCCCTTCCTTCATGTCCTGGTGGGTGTGGGAGGTGAGTGAGCCACCCATGGCTGACCGTGAGGCCTACCCTGCAGGGTAGCACACTCCCCCCCCACCCCTCAACACCTCCCAGGTCCGGGCACCTGGCACAGCGACTCCATAGACATTGACTTCCTGAAGGAAATCGAGGGCCTCTAAGACCTCAGCCACCTCAGTTGTTGCCACATTTTCCCCCTTCCATCTGCCAGAGAGTAGAAATGCCACAGTGTGAGTCAGGGGTCAGGACCTTAAAGCTGAGTGGAGGGAAAGAGGTCAGAGGCCAGGGTGATGGACCATCACAGGGATTAAAGGTTTACGAGGTCTAAGAATGCAAGATTAGGTGAAGAGCTGGGTTGGGAAACAGAGGTTTAGCTCGGGAGTGATGGTCCCCAGAACAGATGTCAAGGACAAAGAATCAGAAAAGTTAGGGCCACATACCTGAAGGTGTCTCCTGTGCGGTCATGGAAGCGAAGGAAGCCTTGGTCATCACAGACCAGCAGGTCCCCAGTGTTGAAGAAGACATCTCCGGGCCGGAAGACATTCTCCAGCAGCTTTCCCCGAGCCAGCTCTGGGCCCCCGGCGTAGCCCAGGAATGGGGACTGTGGGCTCACTGGGGCCACCAGCAGCCCAGGCTCCCCTGGCAGAGTCACTGGGGTTAAGGGGGGCTGCCCACCTTGGCCAGAGTTCTCTGCCCCAACGCCCACCGTCAAGAGCTTCAACATTCCTACCCACTCCACCTGAGTACCAACCAGGAGATGTGGTCACACAGTGCCCCTGGGCGTCCCGAACCGGCTCCCCTGTGGTGACATCATAGCGAATCAGAGAGAAGGGGAAGACGCGCTGGGGGAAGGGAGACCCGGGGCGGGTCACTCCAGTTGGCATGAGCCTCCTCACCCCCAAGTCCTCGCCCTTTCTTCCCTGCCCCTTACCTTATAAAGCCAGGAGGCGCGTCCTACCATGCCCTGCTGTCCCGTGTAGTTGAAAGTGGCCACATTCCCTTCTGTCATCCCATACGTCTCCAGCACTTGTAGGGGCCCAAAGCGCCGCACAAATCGTTCCCACGTGTCTGGGCGAAGCCCACTGCCCACGGCCAGCCGGACTTTATGGTCACGCTCGGCCTCATTCTGAGATAAAGAAGAGGGGCAGAGCCTTTGTGGCTGAGACGCTGCTTTCCAAGGCAAAGTGCTACTCCTTCCTGCTACCCTCCAAGCGTAACCCCCCTTCATCAGATGCCCGGCTCCCTTTCAAGGCCCTCATCCCACCCTGCCACGTCCTTCTCCTCCTCCTAGGATGGACTCCTGTCCAGCGCCCTGCTCTGCGGCCCATCGCCTGCTGCAGCAGCTCTGTCCCAGATTTGTGCCCACGCACCAGGGGTTGGTTGACAAGATATCGGCACAGCTCCCCGATGTACTGGAACACGGTTACCCCGTGTTGCTGGCAGTCCTCCCAGAACTGACCGGCTGAGAACTTGGACTTCAGCACCACTGTTGCTCCTGCCAGGAGGTGGGGGGGAGGGAAGAGGGATGTTAAGGGCTCTGGGAAAGCCCTCATGCCCCCCTTCCCAGACACTGGCCTCCCTGGGAGCTGCTGTGAGGATCACGCTTTCAGTGGGCCTGGGAGGCCCTCAGCTGCTCCTACCTGTCCCTTGGAAGGGTTAATGCCTTTACTGCTCCCCACCCCTGCACCCCATTCTCTGCATCACTACCTCCAGTTCGTTCTCATCTCTACTTCTCTCATCCTCCCCCTGACAACCCTTCCCCTCTCTGAGTCTGGAGTTCTCTGCACTGCAAGGCCTGCTGAGTAGCTCAGTCTGTAGGTCCTGCTTCCCCATTTTAACAGGAGCTCCTAGCAGGCAAGGCTCTGCCTCTTTCCTCTGGATTCTCTACCCTGAAGGACTCAGGAAGCATGCCCAGGTAAGCACATGGGGGCATTTAACAAACATTTGCTGGAGCAAAGTGTGGGGTATGTCAGGAAGACTGACCGATGCCCAGGCAGCCCACAATGCCCAACAAGGAGCCAGACATATGGTAGAGCGGAAGGGCCAGGTAGATCACGTCCTCCTGGTGCACCCCGCACAGCTGGTAGAAGCCTTGGCACTGCAGGATCTTCAGATGGCTGATACGAGCAGCCTTGGGGAGGCCTGTGGGATGGCAGTGGGGAAGGTGAGGAGGGCTGGGCTCCAGGTCCCATCTGTTTCTTTGCAGGAGGAGGAACTCGGGCAGTACTGGAAGTGGGGCAGTTTGGGGGAGGTCGAGAAATGAGGAAGGTGAGCAGTTTGGAGGAAGGGAGAGATGGTTGCTGGGATCAGTACTCTCCCTGGGGGGTTTGGAGAGGTGTCCTGGGACCTGAAGTCACAGCCCCTTGTCTTCCCCTGCCTTAGTTTCTGGGAGGTAAAAACAAGGGTGCACAGGCCTCACCTGTGGTGCCTGAGGTGAAGATGTACAGGCATGTGTCCATTATGTTCTGCGGAGCTGAGAGGTACCCGGGCACTGGCTCATCCACTTCGGCCGAGGCCGCAGCCAGCAAATCGCTGATTCCAGCAGGTGTGGTTATGGGGCCTGAGGCCCACAGGTGAAGCCCCATGGCTCTGAGGGCTGGCAGGTCAGGCTCCAGGGACTCCAAGAATTCTGCATCAGGTGGGAAACAGCTCCGCGGCTCTGCCCAGAAGTCTTCCCTACCCCTTAGCCTATTTCTCGGCACTTCTCTTGCGAGAAGGTGAAGAGTATGGCCATCCTATCAGGGGTCTGGGACCAGGAGCACAATTCCTTGGGGGGAACCACAGACCCAGCCGCTTCTTTTTGCAAACCTAAACAACCCATACTTTAATTCCAGAAGCTGTTCTTTCTCCTTCCAGACCTGTTCGGGAGCCCCCACAGACACGCCCCTTTCAGTGCCTGGCCCCGCCCCGTTAGTAGCATGCTACAGCCTTACCTGGCGCCAGCACCAGCGCGCGCGCGCTGCAGCTGCGGAGGCAGTGCAGCAGGGGGCCCCGGCGTAGGGCGGTGGGCACAAAGGCGGTGCGCAGACCGGCCTTGGCTAGACCGAACCAAAGCCACAGGAACTCTGGGCTGGCGGGGAGGAGCAGCGCCACCGTAGCTCCGGGCCCCAGAGGGGCCGCGGCGCTTCCAACTTTGGATGTCCCATCCCCTTCGCACCCAGAAAACGCCACTCCGTTTCCGGCCGCATCTCCCGCTCCCTGCGCCGTCCGCCTGCCTTCCCCGGCGCTTTCTGCACTACCACCGCCGCAGGCTCCCCCGTCCCAGCCCCGCGCGCGCAGGAAGGAGCGCGCTGCCCTGTTACTATTGCGCTCCGCCTCTGCGTAGCTAAAGCGCCGCGCGCCGTGTATGAGAAAGGTGTGCGCGGGGCGTTCCCGGGCGAGCTGCGCGAGACGCCAAGCCAGGCTGCAGCCGCCGTCTGGACTTTTAGGGTCGGCGGCAGCCGCGGCCAGGGCGCGAGCTCGGAGAGCCCGTTTGCAGCGGAGGGCGCGCACGGCGAAGGCCAAATCTGCCGCCAGCCAGCGCAACTGGGGCCAGAGGTGCGGCTTCAGCAGGAGCAGCGGCAGTAACAGAAGGGGCAGCAGGAATAGAGCGGCCATGGTGCCCTCGCCCTTGACTGCACGGGTCCGACTCCAGCTGGTAACAAACACCCCAGATAATTCTTGCGGAAAAACTGGGGCCGCTTGTTCTTGCTCTTACACCTCTCTTTTCAGGGAGCGCGCGTGCGCTAGCACACGCCCCTTCCCACTCAGCCCCCACCCCCACTCCCCACGGGGCGGAGAGCAAAAGCCCGGGAGGAGTCGGGGGGAGCAGCTCCAACTCCCCGCCCTCCCCACGACCTACGCTCCGCCCTAGGCACGATGCCTCTCAGGCTGTGGGCTGCTCGGTCCCCGCTGCTCCCGCCCTCCCCCAGGCCTCGGTCCTATCCCTGCTTTAAGCCTCTTTCCCCTTTTGGGCGGGGTAGGGCACCTGGCTGCACTTTGGAGCTCTCGTGTAACAGGGCGTTTGGATCAGTTTTATCTTTCCCATTTTTATTCACGATGGGAGTCTTCTCTCCCAAGGGTCTGAGAAACTTGAACCTCCTCCTGTAGGATGCTGCAAGTCCCAGCAAGGCAGCCAGGCCCATGCCCTCCCTGAGCTGCCAGCAGCAGCAACCCCACAGGGTGGGTGGGGGCCCAAGAGCCCAAGTAGGGGAAAGGTGAAAGCCTAGACCGCCAAATTTCGGGGCGGAGGGGGGCACAGCAGAGGCCCCTCCCTTTGGGCAAGGGTACAATAATTGGGGCCAGCCAGCAAATGATTTCCATCCTGGTTTTAATTGGGGCAGAGGAAACGGGAAGGCTGAAAAAAAGAGGCAGCTGCCAGTTGTTTGGATTTTCAAAGGAGGGAGCAGCAGCTTTAAAGAGAAACGGGAACCTGGATTCTGGAAAAGCAAACCGTGGACAGTACAGGAGTTGTCTACAGACAGCCCAACCTTCATCTCCGTCTCCCCTCAGCTGGCCTCCCAACCTCCCTGGGCAGCCGGGAATAGCAGCACAGCCACTGAGCTCCTTCCTCCTAGTCCACGTGGACCAACAAGTGGCCAGACTTAGAGAAAGGGCCCCTCCTCTTGGAGTTTGAATTTATCACCTACCAGGCACATGCAGGTTCTGAACACCTCCTTCCCCTAGTCTAACCCCATACGGGCAATAAGTTATGAGTGGTTTGGGTATATGTTTTGCTTTTTAAAGACTGGTCTCTTGGAACTCTGGTGGCCTATAATGGCAAGAAGCTGTGCTGCAATCCCTAAGGTATATGGTTCGAATCCAGCAGATGCTCCGCTGGAGGAGGGACACTCACCTCCTGTACCAGCTGGATCCAATTTGATGGTACACACATCATAAAATTAAAAAAAATTTAAAAAAAGGGCTGGTCTCTTGAGGAGGAATGGGTCAGGGCTTACTGGAAAGGGTGCTGGCATCCCTTTCTGTGCCACGGTGGCAGCAAGCAAGGATAGGGGTGCACAACCGGTCCTTTCTCCTCCAGACAAGAAGAGGGGCAAGGCAGCAAAGGAATGGGAGATGCCACCAGGTCCAAGTAGAGGCACCCATTAAACCCTCTATAACCCAGGGTATATGTGGGGGGCAGCAACTCTGGCATGAAAAGAGGTTCTGGCTTGTTTTATTGTCATTTAAAAACAACTTTAAAAATGCTAATATTTCTGGCAAAAACAAACAAGGAAATGGGACCATTTGACAGTTCTGTGAAACTTGCCTGGATAGCCCAGGGCTCTAGGCTGGCTGGAGGTGGCAAACCCAGCTTGCAGGGCCAGCCACCCTCAGGTCCTTCCCGAACACTAGTGACATGGGTCCCCCAGTGAGACGTCACAGGCAGATACCTATTTCACACTGGTGTATGAAAAGTGACTATAAAATGTCTGTTTAGAGCAAATCAAGACCTGAAGGGGGAATGGGAAGGACACCCTCACACCAAGTCTCTGCTGTCACTCCAGCTTCTCCAACCAGCTGCTGTCTGTCATTTCTCTGCTGACTCAAACAGCCTTGGGGACGATGGAGATGAGGCAGAGGGCCAGAAACTTCCACAGCATCACAACTTTGCACAGCCTCTGGCCTCAGTGGGAACCCAAATATTGGGTGGGAGAGGCAGTGTGATCTGGCTGGCTGGGGGCCCCACAGGAAAGTTGGGAGGAGGGGGCTGCCCAGCAGCTTCTCAGGCTGGGCTTGAGGAGGAAGAGCATCCTTCTCAGTGGTGTGTCCTTGAAGCGCTCTCCCGTCCCATTAACCTTGATTCACCAATGAAGGGAAGGCAGTCCAACAGTGGGGGGAGAGGGGGCCCCAGGCTCAGTCACTGTCAGAACCTACAGCAGAGGATCCCTTCCGTTTCCGCTTGGTGGGCTTCGGTTTCGTGTCTTCTTCTTCCTAGAAGAGAGCAGGAAAGGAAAGGGGGAATGAATGGTCTGGGTTGCCCGGCCTCAAACGCCTGTAGCTCCTGGGCTCTGGATCAAGGACCCACCGAGGCACTGCTAGAGCCCGACTCTTCCTCAGCATTGGGGGGCTGTGTGGCATTCTTTCGACTTCTAGGGCTGGACAGAGCTGCTTTTCGCCGGCTCTTGGGTGGCTTGGTGGATGAGTCCTCGTATTCCTCAGCCAGGGAGAAAAGGTCACTGAATCTGAAGGAGAACTCTCATGAGAAGGGGTTAAGACAGCACCCCCGTCCTAGGTCCACTTTTCCTGCCAAATTTTCTCTCACCCCAGACCTGGTTCTCTGCTTCTTTTCAATCCCAATGTCTTTCTATTTTATTTCCTGTCTCCCCTTCAGGCCTCCTCCCCAGCATGCCCCTAATCAAAAGTACAAGGCCCCTTACTTCATCTTGTGGGCTTCATCACAGCTTGCCTGGACATGCTGCAGAGCCTGCAGAATTGGAGTCTGGCTGAAAACTAGAGGGACAAAGACAGGGACAAAGAGGCCAGAGGGTGACTTTAGTAAACAGCACTCTAAGGTGATTCTCTCTAATGTGTGGGCTCTGTCACCGCCCAGTTCCAGGGAGATCTCAGCCCGGGGGGCCCCCACATGGCTCAGGACATGCCGGGAACATACAGTTCTGCTTGGTGTTGGTCAGGTTGAGGCGCAGGTTGTCCAAGTGTTCCAGGATCTGTTCCAGGGTCAGCTGGGCCAGTTTACTACTGGAACTCCTCAGACTGCAAAAGGGTCAAGAAGCCAAAGTCTGAGCATGATGTGAGAGTCCAAGAGCCTTGAAATGCCCCTACCCATCCAAAAAGCAGAATTCCTCTCAAGACAAAGGTGGCTGATCCTGGAAGGGTGAGGTAGGGTCGGATATGGGAAATGTGCCTAAAACATGAGATCCTGGCTATCTGAGCCCTAGAAGAGAAGGGCAGAGGGGTCCTGCACGCCATGGAACTTCAGACCACTAGATGTCACCCACAAACCAGGCTGGGCAGCCCTGGGCAAGCTGCCCCATTGGCAGCAGTCCCTCACTCTGTAACAGTGGGCAGGAAGTGCCTGGTCTAGAGGATCTCCATGGGGACCATGTCACACCTTTGCCTCTTTCGAGGGAGGCTGTTGTTCTTGATAAGCAAGGACTTGATGTGCTCTGCCAGGAGCTCATCATGCTTCATGCACCAGTGCCGCAGGATGCTGGTGGTGAACTGGTCATCAGGGTGGCAGGGCCGGCTCAGCACCATCTTCACCATCTCCTCACTGGGCCTGGGGGGGGGTGAGCGAGTGATGGATACCACGCCACACAGCTGTCTCAGGAACCTCTGGATCGCTCACTCCAGCTACTTATTTCTGAAGCTCCAATCTCCCCACCCTGCACCCAGCATCTCTGAAGCTTCCTATTCTCACATCCCTCTCCCTCTTCTCTTCAAGCTAAGGATGCCTGGTTTCATCCTTGGAGGAAGCCAGGATACCAGAAGTGAGAGTCTTTCGTTTCAGTGGTAGTAGAAGGTGCATGTGTGAGTGTGTTGAGAAGGATATTCATCAAGCCTCATCTACCCTCACCTCAAAATAGTCACAAATCTGCCAGAGGCGAAAGGACACCACCCTTCCTGTCCCTTCATCAGAGCTGTGGGCTCCTGACCCCCACATTCCTCCAGGACACTATTGTTTCCAACCTTTCAGGTAACAGAAAAGATGGAACGAAGATAAAGACCATTTATCTGGGGTATGTTGCGAAGTGCCTATGGTGGAAGAAGGGCTTTCTACCGCCCTCCCCAGCCTCCTCTGGGCAGCTCAGGACGCTGTGAGATCCCTTTGCTCTGACCCTTCCTGCTCCTGGATTAGCTGCAGGAGTGTGGGGGAGGGGAGCAGGAGACACCGGTGACCAGAACTGCTGTGGCAGCAGGAAACAGGGATGTCCGGTCCCCACCTCCAAGGCAGCTCCTGGTGGGCAGGGGGGTAAAGTCAAAGGAAGCCTAGCTCCCAAGGGAGCTGATTATTTGTAAGCCTCTTTGGGGGAAGGGCAGAATAAGCAGATGTTGAGAATCTGAAAAAGCCCTGCAAAAAGAGCAGCAGAGGGCCTTCACTATAGCCCCTCCTGGTATGGTGGGATTGAGGGACAGAACCCCCAGCTCTGAACTTACTTCTCTCTGCGGAGCTGAAGCAACAGGCAGGACAGGGCTTCAGGGTGTTCTGTGGGGGCAAAGGAAGAGGCTGCTCAGGGGAGTGTATGATCCCAGGAAGAAATGTGGACACCTCTCCCACCCCTCCCCCAAAGGCCACTGGAAAGAGCAAGGTCACCTTCCACGAGGAGCTAGGAATACTTCCGATCCCAGTCTACTCTTACAAATTCCCCGAGTGCTGGGTGCAGCTCAAGGCCTTGCTCACCAAGGCCAGCCTGCCAGCCCTCGGTGGGAAGGGCAGAGGGGAATCTGAGCTCCTCCAGAAGCCTAGAGGCCACGGCCTCCACCATGTTTCCCACCTTCAGCACTACTCACCCTTGTACTTGAGGTGTTGCAAGATAGGGATTATCGTCTCCAGAGGGATGTTGTGGGCCAAGAAGAGCTGCCAGGCACAGTACTGCTCAAAGGTTTCCCAGTCCAGGCTCTGGACTAGAGGGACAGAAGAAACATCCCTGTCTCCCTCTGTCTCTCTTGCGCGCGCGCACACACACACACATACACACACACGCGCGCGCGCTTGGGCGACCCTCCCCCTAACCCAATGACTACTCCCTTGCCAAGCACTGATGGGATGGATGGGTTACCCTAAAACTAAAAACCACTGCCTTAAAGGAGCTATGGTGGCCTAGTGGCAAGAAGCTGCACTACAATGCCAGAGGCACGCAGTTCAAATCCACCAGATGCTCTGCTGGAGAAGAAGGGGCAATCTCCTCCTGTACCTGTCAGATCCAATTTGACGGTACACACACAAAGAATAATAAATAAAAAACAACAACAGCAAACCACTGTCTTGCTACACAGCTCATTTCCAAAGCCAGCACACCGTTTCTGTGCTCCCATCAGAGGTAAGGGTAAATCTTCCCATTTTACACAGCAAGAAGCAGATCCAGAGAGACATGGACCAAGACCACACAGCAGATTACAGTGATACTCCACCCCTCTGCGCTCCAGCCCAGCCCAGCTGTCCTGATGCTGGATCCTAGAAACCCAGGAAACTTGGGACGTCTACTTACTAAGTATGTTGAGGACTGAGTCTTTTCGAAACATGACCAGGTTCCCCATCATCACATGGCAGACTAGCTCCTGGAGCTGAGGAGGAGGAGGTGGAAGACAGAGCATTAGCTCTGAATGGGGCAGGAAGTTGGTGTAGAGGAAGAAGCGGGATGGCTCATGTGGGGAAAGGCAGAAGAAGTGAAAAGGTGGTGTAAAGTGAGAGGAAGAAATGGCACGTGAGGGACATCTGGGGTCTCTGAGAGATGAAAGGCCTGGGAGAGGAGCAAAAGGGCTGATGGGTAAATGGCCATGGAAAACCACATCAGCCTCTGGCAGTAGAGGGAGAACGGGCAACATCTCTCATGCATGAAGCAGGAGAAGGCCAGGAAAGGCTGAATCCTGGTCACAGGTGTGAGGAGGGAAAGAAAGAAAGGTCCTCTGACAATAAAGTTCCTCTTTTATGGATAGAAAAGTGAACACAGAAGAGGAGCAAAGATGGGACCTGCAACGGGTCCAAGCAAAGCTGAGCCTCCTGGCCATTCATGTGTCGTAAAATGCTGCGACAGTTTTCATTCTCAGCCAAAGGGCAGGTGAGATGAGTGCTAAAAATCAACCCTTTCAGTCTTCCCCATGGAGATAAGCCCCCAGAAAATACACACAAGAAGGGGACTCCAGACAGAACTGGCCTGCCCCGAGTTGGCCTGCCTTTGGCTCCTCCTCTGTGTCTCCAGCCCAAGGCCCAGAGGGCAGCAGCCCCGACTTTCCCAGCTTTGGCCCCAGCCTCCCTGAGCTATAAGTCCCGGTTCACCTGTGCAGAGTCAATCACAGCCACGATCATGTTCAGCAGCTCTCCACTCCTCAACGTCTCATCTGGAAACTGGATGGGGAAAAAACAGGAAATGAGGGTAGGGGTTCAGGGTGGGCTTCAGCACGTGCTCAGGGCATGGCTGGGTTTGCCAGACAGAGGGTATTACTATAAACCCCTAAATAGAGATCCAACAGCTGTGTAGCGGAGACTGACATTTGAAGACACCAAGTTTTTGTTACTAGTGTGTGCATACTGTGTAAAGTAATGGCAATTATCCAGTGATAGAGCTGGAGGTGAAGGGACTGGGCATGATGGTCCAGTGTGGGATGGATAATAAACATGTGTGGTCCTGACAGCAAAGAAAGCTGATTTATAATGACCCTTCTGCCAAGAGAGAGAAAGCGTGCAGTGCATACAGGCCCTTCTGGAGAAGCCAATTCACCAGGAAGGAAAAGGGAGAAGAAAGTGCCATCTGTTTGGTATCTAGATCCCTCCTCTTTGGTTCCTGGCTGAGATCACAGTTCCTCTTGTCATGCCCACACCCTGTACTCCGATTTCCCAGTTCCAGGGAACTTTCACCAAGAGGAGGAAGAGCTGATACATCCTTCTCTGCCCCAGTCCTTAGAGAAGACTGAGACTGGGCCAGGGGAAATGAAAGTCAAGCCTCCATGGAAAAGGTCTTGGTCTCTGAGAATCATCTCATCTGAGTGGGACATCAGAAGGCAGGACAACTCAGGTATATGAACAGAGATCTGGTTGGGGAAATTATCCTTGGTCCAAATACCAAAAGGGACCAAAGCTGAGAAACTCAGACCTCAATTCACACCATGGGCTAGATAGGAGTCAGGAAGGCAGAGACACCAAAGGTTAGGTATTCCAGGGGTCAAGAAGATAATCTAGCTGTCACATGGGAGGTTACTACAACAAGTAACAATGGGGGACATGCAAAGCTCTCTCTGGGGCAGCTATCGCTGAGCCCCTTCCTAGACTGTCGACCCCTCCCCACCAGTGTAGATCGGGGTGACACTGACCTCCGTGTAGATGGAGGGTGTGAGGTGGCAGAGCAGCCGCACATCGTCCTCTTGGCAGGCCTTCATGTCCATCATCAAGCAGGTGTGCAGATCGCCCAGCTGGGTTGCCTGGGCAAACGACTCATACAGGTTCATTTTCCCTGCGGCGGCTTTGCTGCAAGATCAGGAGAGTCTGAGCCAGCACCCTAAGCCCGGGACCCAGGACCTAGCTATGAACACATTGGGTTGGTGCTCCCACAGTGCAACCCCTTAATCTGTCCTAGAAGCTCTCAAGAACAGGGGAGGGTGGGCTTAGGTCAGGTTGGTGAGAATGGCTTTCTCTTTGCTACATTCCTCTTCTTCCTTAGTTCTGGGTCAGGAGAGAAGTAACAACAGATAGATATCCCTACCTCATACCAAATAACAAAGCTTAACTCAAAATGGGTTCTTAACCTAAATGTATGAAATAAATCTAAAAGACTCTTGGAAGTAAACACAGGAGTAAATGTTTATGATCTTGGGTTAAAAAGGACAAGTGACAAAGGAAAAATAATACTTTGGACTTTATAAAATTAGAAGTTCGGGTGTATAAAGAACATCATCCAGAAAGTAAAAAGACAACCCAAAAAATAAGAGAAAATATTTGCAAATCATAGTAAGGGACTTATATCCAGAATATAAAGAGATCTTAAACCTCAACCTAAGACAAATAACCCGATTTTAAAATGAGAAAGGATCTGTATAGACATTTCTCCAAAGTTGATCCACAAAAGACCAACAGCAATTACATAAAAGCTCAACACCATTAGCCATCCTTGTTAGGTGCTGCTGAGTTGGAACCAACCCATAGCTGAAAATGAAAACGGTGGATTTTCAGAAGCTTTAGATCACACAGGTGGAGACGGCTCATCTTTCTCCCTCAGAGCAGCTGATGGATTTGAACTAAGTGCCTTAGGGTTGGCAGCATAACTTCTTACCACCAGACCACCAGAGATCCCTCACTAGCTATCAGGGAAATGTCCATCAAGACCACAATGAGATGCTACTTAACTAACAAACATTAGGATAATTATAATTAAAAGAAGGCAAAGCAGTAAGTGTTATGAGAATGTGGAGAAATTAGAATCCTCAAACATTGCTGGTGGGAAGGCAAAATACTTGCTTTGGTGGCTTGCAAGCAGTTTGGTGGTTTCTCACAATTCTAAACAGAGTTAACATGGGCCTGTTTCTAGGTATATACCACAGAATATGGAAAACATAGGTTTATACAAAAACCTACATATGCATGTTCGTAGTTCAGCAACCCAAATGGTCAGCAGATGAATGGATAAACCAAAATGATATATACATATAATGTACTATTGTTCGACTATTAAAAAAATAAACACATGCTACATTATGAATAAATCTAAAAAACATTATGGTAAGCAAAGAAGCCAGTCACAAAAGATCGCACATATGGTTTCATCTAAATGAAGTATCTGCAACAGATAAATCCACTCGGACAGAGAATAGTGAGTAGCTGCTCAGGGCTGCATGGAATGGGAAATGGACACTGATGCCTCATGGGCATCCAGTTTCTTTCCAGGATGATAAAAAGGCTCTATATTTGGTACAACTTTGTGACTATACTAAATCTTACTGAATTTTACATTTTAAAAGGGTGATTTGTATCTCTGTAAAGCTATTATTTAAAATAAGAAAAGAATCCACTGAAAGACCTGGTGCTAAGGGCCAAGGTGGGGAAGTGTGATAACAGCCAGAGAGATGCTCTCCAGGATACTTCCCGGCACCTATTAGACCTGGGCACTGTACCCACCTGGCTCTCAGGTAGTATAGTAGATGGTAGCCAATCTTGGGCTGCTTTTGATATAACTCAGAAAGAAGGTCCAAAAGGAGGGTGAAGCTGCTATTGTCTTCCTGCATCTGGCACAGGTTCCTAGAGGCAGGCAGTGGGAGGGGAGAAACAATGTTACCACAGTACACTCTCCTACAGCTTCTGGGGTGGCACCAGCTGTGCCTGTCCTGGGCTGGGTGCTTCACTGCCCAGTGACAGGAGCACATGTGCTGCGAGGGAGGATCAGTGAGGGGCTGGTCTCCCATAGCTGGATACATACCTAAATATTAGGTAGAGAGGCTTCCCCACAGATTCCTCCAGGGACCTACGAGAAGAAGTTTTTTATCAGAGAACACATGAGGCAGATAGTAAGAAGGACCAGCTCTGCTCATTCCCTAACCAAACCCAAACTTCTGGCTGCTCCAAAGGCTTGGTAACAGAGAAAACTTGAACAACAGCCTGAGGTTCTTATCACTGCAGGTGAGAATGCTCTTCAGAGAGAAGGATGCAGGTTGGCGGCAAGCCCACTGTCTAAATAACCATAGCATGCAGCAGGTAATAATAAATCCTTGTTACTTAAATTACTAGATGTGAGACTAAACATCAAAGGAACAAATTACTCTTCTAAAGTCTATTGCAAGATTTAGTCAGGCTACAAAAACACACTTGTGGCTCCCTGAGACCCAGGGCCAGGAAGGAGAAGCCTTACTCTTCAGTGACCTCCTCAGGCAGCACCTCCCCTCGGAAGTGGGCCTTGAAGAGTTCCTGCAGGCAGGAAGCAAGGACAGACAGCTGCTCCGAGTCAAAGTCTTCCTGAGTATGAGACAAGTGGGAAAGGGGGGCATCAGCACTTAAGACTCAAGCCTCACTCTCCCCACCACCCCAGAGCCTCTGAGCCCATCTGCTTCCACCTCTAGAATCAGCAAGCTCCCCTAGTTGTCAGAAGGAATCCCTCTGGGGAGAACAAGGAGGGCGTTGGCCTCCCTAGGAGACATGAACACGGGGAACTCTAAACTAGGCTGTTTCCTCCCTGAGGGATCGGGTTCCTCCTCACCTCCAGGACTTGGTCCACGATTTCCTGCATGACCTCACACTGGGCCTCCGTATCACTGCAGGACACAAGTGAGAGGAAATCCCAGCCACATCAGTGATAGCAGAGAGTAGGACACACACCCAAAACAATGTGCACAAGCACACACACGCACGGGAGCCAACAAAAGAGCTCTGTAAGGATCTAGCCCTTCAGTGGGGGAGGGTTTAGGGTCAAATCTGCAGCTAGCTGGACAGAGGCCCAAAGAAAAGGGAAATCACCACCAACCCGCCTCAGTTCTCAAAGACCCTGCTCCCAGGAATCTATGCCACAGGGACCCTAGTGCCAGAGAATTAAGCCCTTTCATTTCCGGCTGCACTGTCCCAGCCTAAACTGCAGAACAATATCTCTTATGTGCTTCACCTATAATTCACTACACATTTCCCTCCAACTGCCATAGCCCACCATGTCCATTAACTCCTGGCAGAGAGCGTCCCAGGCTGAGAGTAAAACCTGCAAGGACACTTTGTACCCACCTCCCCTTCTGGAGCTGGAGCACTTTGTCCCTGAGAGACTCATCCAACTGGTCAAGATAAGGAGTGATATCAACGGGCTCCTCCACAACTGTCTCCTTGATTGGGTGGAAGCGAAACTCTCTCTTCTTTCCTGAAAGGAGGAATTTAGGATCGAAGTCAGTTTGCCACTAGTCACAGAGAGTCTCCCTCAACCACTCCTTCCTCACAGGCCCCTTCTCCTTGAAGGCACATATGCCCAGCTGTGAGACTCAAAGAAGAGGAGTTAACAACACCTTCTTTTTATCTCGTCTCCAGTGCTAAGTGCAGCGCTCTGCAGCTCAGAGGCTCAGTCAGGGAGCCTGCTAACAAAATGTTAACTCACGAAGGCAAAGGCGGTGGGGAGATTGCAGGGAGACTGCTCCTGTGAAATAGTCCTCCTGGGGACACACAACCTCAAGTGGTCTCTTTGCTGCTGGCCTCACCTTTGCTGTTGAGATCCTCCTCATCGTCGCTGAAGGCTGCTTCTGCATTATCATAACAACTCTCATCCTTATCCGACATGTGGTTGTCCATCTCCATGGAAACTGGCTCCTCGATTTTGACTTGGAAATAAAGAAAAATAAGGTATTTTGAGATCTCCTGCATCCTCTCATACTTTCTATGTTTCTGGGGTGGGAGACTGAGGAGAGTAATGAGGCCATGACCTAAATGAATACTGCCCTTGGGATGACGAACCTTCTAGCCTTACAACCCTCCAGCATTGGCTGAAGTTTTCCAGGGATAAGAAACAGGACAGGACATACAAGACTCCTCTACGCTCAGCTCAGGATTAGTGAATGGAGTCAAACCAAGGCAAGTTTCAAAGGGCTCTTTAATTTAAAACCAAGTTGGGAAGTTCTGCTTGATGTATGCCCTTAACCCGTCTTTCCTTGGATGTCTTCTCTCCAAGAGAACACCAGAAATGGATGTGGCAGGGGTGGGTGTGTGAGTGGCAGCCTGTTTGGAATTAGGAACAAGATTCAAGACTCAACATGACCTCTCATCTGGGACCAGGATCTAATACTGAGAAGAGAGGAGCAAAGTGAAAACGGGATAAGAACATATTCCATGGATGCCTTCTACCTACTGAGAAGAGGTTAAGAAGAAAAAGAATAAGCATTAAATGAGCAAAATAGATGAACAGAAAGTTAAGATACTATTAGATGGAAAAGGAAGAATCAAGAAAGAATACAGATGGCTAGGGAAGCAGTTGCTGAGACGCAGTGTCACAGAGGAGGATGAGTGCATGGGGACAATCCTGATAGGACTCTGAGTCTAGGAAGCCCAGGTACTACCATGCCTCTCTTCTGAAGCAAGTGCTCCATACCTTCCACAGGTGGGGAGGGTGAACTGCAGAACTCAGGAAACTTCTCTCTCAGCATTGACCGCAGCTCCTTGTCCAATTTAGGGTTATCAAAAAGGGGAGCCAAATGCCTAATGAGAAACATGGATCAAAGTCAGTATTAGAGCATCTCATCTCAAACTCAACATGTGGAGGGAGAGGGGATGGGCCATCCTCACACCCTTGGGGGGAGTCAATAGGGGCCAGGGAAGGCACCTGAAGCCCTCTGTAGATAGGATGGCAAAAGGAGAAATGCCTCAAAGAGAATGGGACACATGCCTGACAGTCTGAGAGAGAACCTGGACTTTTTATACCTCTGCAGGGAAAGGGTCAGCAGTGATAGGGTAGTAACCAAACAGGACTGGCCTATTGGTGGCTAGACCTAATAAAAATGAGAAAACAACTCCCCTTTTCCACCCCAACACACAAATTTCTTACGCCAAGACCCGTTTCTCCACAATATGGTTGAGAGAAGAAAAGACACCTTGTCGTACGTGGCCTTCCAATGGTGGATAGAAATTAGGAATGATCTGGAAGGGAAGGGGAGACAGGATGAGCACACCCTCTCCCCCTTGTGTTCTGCTGAACTAGATCTCAAATCACTTCAGTCTGGACTCCAGGGCTGCTGGTGAGGATGGCCGCAGAGCACACAGGGTGTTCCTGACTGTTCTAGGCCACTACCACCAAAACTTCAACTGGACCTGGATACTTTTCAAGGGGACTACCTTACGTCTCCATCCCTGAGGCTCAGGAACTACATGTAACAATCTAATTAGGAACCATGAGGAAAGTAAAAAAGACTTTTGCTGATCTAAGGGATAGGGCCAATCACTACTTTTGCTTCCTGTGTAAGGGGCATTGGGAGGAACCAAACAATGGAAGGTGCAGTGGAGACATACTTAACTCAGCTCATGCAGGAGTGGGAGAAGAGCAGGCCTTGGCACTTACTCGGCACATGAAGTCCAGGAGTGTGGCAGTGATGGCTGGATGCGGCTTCATGGAGTGATGCATGACCAGGATGGCTGGCTCTGGAGAATGTGGAATTAAAGAGTCCCCCAGCATCAGCTAATCTGTTCCCATCTCCCCAAAATGGGATTATCAATCTATTTAATGGATCGAGAGGGTCCTACCTATCCCTTCCAGCCCCAGTGAATGGACTCAAGAGCAGACAACCCTGACACAGCTCAGTAAGCCCCTCCTGTCTCTTTTTGCATTCAGCTTGAAGGAGGGAGGTGGTAAAAAAGGAAAAAAGGACATAGCACAGCTTTTGTCACTGCCTAAGCCCTCCCCACCCAAAGTCCAAGCATGAGGCTGTGGGGAGAAGGGAGTGGAGTGACAGCATGGCCTCATCAAAGCTGTTTGTCTTCTAGGTCAAGGGAGAACTGATGAGGAACAACGGAACTGCTCCCAGATAAGCTGCCTCCACTCCATGCTGCACTGATTTATGACTGCAATCACCAAGACAGGCAGTGGGGGCAGCGTGGAAGGGGAGGGGGTGCTGCTGGGTCTTGGTCACATACCTATGTTCATAATGCTGTCCTTGTCTGGGCTAAAGAACAGCCAGTCGTAAAACAAAGCCAGCTTGGCGTTAGAGGCAGCAACATTTGACTGGAAAAGAGAGGGGATAGAGAGGAGTAATTTCATCAACCTGTCCCCTTCTCTTTAGAGGCCCAAGACAAATTGCAAGTATTACGGTGGTTCCTAGTGGGTTACACCCATGGGGTGAGAGCACTCAAGTCTGTGCAGATGTGTGTGAACACCCTGTATTCTCACCAACTCAGGGAATGGGAGATCAATTAGCGCTCGACATATACCAGCAGAAAACACCCTGGAGCCCCCTAATGGGGTCCATGTGGGCTCAGGAGTCCTGTGATGACCCAGACTGATGCAACACGAGCCCCTGGGTCCTTCACGTGCATTCCTGAAGAGAATGCCCCCTTAGGAACAGCCTTCTGTCATATCTGAGTCAGCACATTTCGACTGCACAGTCAGACAAGGCAGGAAAAGTCACGTCAGAAGAGGTCAGGAGGCAGCTGGGTAAGACAGAACAGATAAGTTTCCCACCAAGGGAAGGAAATGTTTCCACTGTGAATTCCCTGTTTGGGGAAGGGATGTATCTAGACATGATGTCAAAAGCATAGGGTGAGGGTCTAAAAATCTAACTCCTGAATTTGTTAAAGTAGCTCTTCAGGGGATAACCACACGTAGCATCTGGAAACGAAAAGGATAAAGACAAGAGATGCCTCAGAAACCCAAGCTTTGGTGTTGGGCACAGATGAAGCTGTTGAATGCCAAATCCAGACAGGAAGTAATGAGAACAAATAAATTTCTACAGATATGAAGGAGGGGTGGGCAAAAAGCTGAAAAGTTCAGGGAGAATAGAGTGAAAAGAAGGGTGTTAGGATTCAGATGGCTCTTGAGAGGCAGGGAGAAGCCTGGGAATGTAGGGACATGATGGAGGAAGCCTTCTTTTGTCATCCAGCACCTTCTAGCCCTTGGCCCAGCCCCTCACCGTGCATGTTGTCAGGAGCCAGCCAATGATGGCCCAACGTGGTAAGATGTCTGAGCTTAGCACTTCATTAGATGGATGGACAACCCCACAAATGTAGCGAATGAGGTCACAGCGCAGAGACTGACTGTCCGGGGTTGACAGATACTGGCGTTGGAACCAATCTTGGTATCTCTTTTGCTGACCAAACCGCACCTGAGGGAAAGGGAAGCAGAAAAGAGAAACTTGAAGGGGTAAGCGAGGGACTCCCAGCTGAGGAAAACAAGCCCCTTTAAACTTTGAGTCTGACCTAGGCTGCAATAGTAAGCTATTCATTAATTCACTGTCTCTCAGGCCTCCCTTCCTTTTTGAGCAGACTTCACAGGTTAATTTTTTAAAATGCTGAAAATCTCCCTAGCTTGTCTCACGATGCCAGCTAGTAATTTATCAATTCCTGCCATCTACCTAATGTTAAATTTATTTCCAACTGTAGTTAATTTTTAGCTCCTTATTTCTATACTGCTTCTCTAAGTCATAAACATAATCTTTTACGTTCTTGAATCACTGGTTCTTCAAGCAAATGTTCCTCAAGAACAAGAGCTAAGACTTGTCTACCAGTACTGATTCAAGAACAAGCTAAGACTTGTCTACCAGTACTGACATCACACCCTGGTGCTGAGTGACCAAACACAACCAATATTCAAGGCTTTATACCTCTTTATAACTCTCCAACCTCCCTGTTACAAAATCTTTGACCAGAAATGGTTACAGACAGCAACATTAAACAAGCAGGAAAGATATGTTTTCCTCCTCTCCCATTTCTTTACTGGGGAAAAGCAATCAAGCAAAACAGAACAGAAAGATTAAAATTCATCAACTAAATTTAGACCAACACTGTCCGATCACACTTTCTGTAATGCTGACTACCAAGGGGAGCCCTTGGGATGGAGCTGCAGGTGCTACACTGCTAACCAAAAGGTGTGTCTCTGATAGAGTCCACTGACAGCTCAGGACAAAGAGATGCAGTCTCCTCCCTTTACAAATTACAGCTTCAGAAACCTGACGGAGGCTCCCTAGGAGTTGGCACTGATCCAATGGCATTGAGTTAAGTCAGGAGACTACTGAAAACCACCATTACTACAACTGAGGAACTAAGTTTTTCATTTTACTTAAATTGCCAGAGGATGCGTAGTACAGAAGTAGACAGCCTCACTGGGTTACTTGGGAAACACAAGAGGACTTGTGGAGAGGTTCAATTAAAGACAGATGAAATGCAGAAGCATTTACCTGACGGGTCTCAGAAACAGAGATACCACAATCTGATTTTCTGGAGAGTGGAATCCAGGGACTCAGCATGTTTAAGCGATTTTGCTGTAATTAGCCATGGATGGAAACCATCTTATAATTCCTCTGATCCTAAGAGCTCATAGTTCACCCAGAGGAATCCCAGGTTTTCCAGAACACACACATACTCTCAATCTCACACCATTTTTCTATCTGTAGCACACATCACACATTATTTGAATAAAGTCATTGATTTAAGATTAGGTGTAATGGAAAACTTTCTAAAAGTAAGACTTGTTTCTCTCTTAGACAACACTGTAGGCTCAGTTCTTAGCACTAAACACAGACTGTAAGAGATGCTAGAAAAGATGACACAGAGGAAAGCAGCCAGAAGCAGGTCAATCAGGGGTGACCAGCAGGCCACCCGTTCATTGTCCAGAGCCTAATGGTCACTGATTCGAAGGTCCAAAACTGAGGGAAGCAGTCCCCTAGCACCAGTAGTGACTTCTCTCCCTATTGCAACAGGTCAGCTTACCCGGGACGTCATGAAGAGGAGCTTGGTCTCCATATCTGGGGTTAGACGACATGCTAGAAATTTTCGGGATGTTCTTGACTGAAGCAGCTGCAAGATGCCTGAATCAAGCATGAAACAAAAAAGAAAAAGAGAGAATGTAAGGGCCAGAGCGCCTGGAAGGCAGAACTTGGTCCCAGAAATGACAACCAGCGGTCAGGTTCACAGGGAAAGTTCAAGGCAAGGCCATGGAGGTCAAGCACAGGTGAAGTAGGGGGTGCTAACTAACATTCATGTACTCTACTTCCCCAAACCACCGTCCAAGACACAGTTGTATTAGTCCCTTTATCCTGCTGGCTTTCCAGAGGCCCTTATGCACAATATTCCAGTTGGTAATGTGGGACACTTAGGGCAAAATATGGGAAACTCTGTCCTCCTTCTGCTTCTGATCATGGAGGCCTGGGATCAGTGCAGTGGAGCGCAAGCGTTGAGTTTAAAATCAGACAAATAGAAGCCCAAATCCTGCCTCTGACACTTACTAGCTGTGTAGCCCTGGAAAACTATACTTAATCTCTTTGAACTTCAGTTTCCTAGCTGTAATGGAAAGCAATACCCATGTTACAGGACTATCTTGAAGAATGCATCAGTTAAAAATATGCGTTCATGGCACACAGCAGGCATTCAAAACTACCCACTATTTGCTCACTAAAAGGGTTGTTTTCCTCTTTTCTTTGCTGGACACTAGTTTTCAATTTGCACACGTATGAGGTCTGAGTATGTGCTTGAGGTGTATGGGGTGCGCATGTGTAGAGATGGGATGGATAAAGCTGCAGTTGTTTGTTGATCAGACCGTAAAACCTTGGGAAAGAGGAAGGTGGGGACAAGAACCTATCATGGGAGGCACACAACAGACTCTCTCCCTTACCACAAAGAGGAGTTTGGCCACGTTGTATCCTCAAAATTACAGACAAGAGTGTTTCCAGGGAGGGGCCCTTTCTTTCAGGACTAGTTCCAGCCCCTCTGCTGACTCAGTCTCACGAGCTGACCTCTAACTCCCCTGCCGGACTCCATGAAGCTGGAAACTGGCCATCGGCTCACCTCCTGAGCCAAGGCACTGCCGGGAGGGAGGAGGATCACAATTCTGTGTCTCATTCTTCCTTAGGAGTAATGCAGCTGGAGTCTGCCAAGTAGGGGCTATCTAGGAACTAAGTGAATTGTTCTGTACCTCTGCCATTCCCACAACCAGCTGTACTTGGCAGAGCCTGCTTGTTTCAAGCTTCTGTATCTGGCTGCCAAGGGTTCTACTTTGTTCTCCTGACATATACCCATGTAGACATGCACATATACACCGACCTCCCACTTGTCAAGGACAAGATGCCTTGGTTCTTACTTACCTGTGAACTGGGGACTCAAAGCCTGCGGGTTATGGATAATGTCTTTCCAAAGCAGTTCAAATTCTGGTATCCTAGCAACATTCTGAAGTAGTCTTACGAGGTCCCGGCCAATCATCAAACATTCCATGAACTTGATAGGGGGAGGGGGGGTGGACAGGAAAGAGCAGAAAAACATGGATTGTTTACCTGCTAGGGGAGGACAAAGGAACAACATGTTCTGAGAGGAAAGAGTACTGAAGGGACTATATGATTTCTTCTGGAACCAAGAGACTCGTTTCCAGCTGCTCTGGGGAAAAGCAAGTGGTAGAAGGTTGGGATTGACATTAAGGGGAAAAGGTTACTGGGAGCTGCTAAAGCTCTGCTAGTCTTTACATTAAGACACTCCCTTCTCTACTCCTACTTGCTTGGTTTTGATCAATGCCAGAGGAGGCTCTTGATTCCACAAGGATGGGATTAACAAATTGAGCACCAGGCACCCTACTTTAAAACTCAGTCTAACAGAACAGAGTCTGTGATGATGTAAATAATCATCATGCGTGCTGTCCAAAGTGGTCGCCCTAGCCACATGTGGCCACTGAGCACTTTTGATGAGACAAATACAAGAAAGGAACTAATTTTTTTTTAATTTAAAAAGATACACATGGTTAATGACTACTATATTAGCACAGTTCTAAGTTATTCCACCTAGGGGCCTGGATGGGCTTTACAATCTCTCCTGACTGTGGCAATTACCAAGGTGTGTAGGTGAGGGGTGATGTGGTTATGGGCACCTAGGACAGCTAATGTCTGAGGTATACGTTAGTGTCCATAAGCTGACCAGGAAAATCCCCAGTGTACCAATGTCATGGGCAGCATTTCTAGGGACCGGATTATTCCACACTGGCCTTTCCCTTTCACCTTAACCCTTAAGGATGATGAAAAAGAACCATATTCTGAACCAACATTCCCTAACACAGCATTTCTAGCCCAAGTCCACTGCATAAAACGCCCCACCCAGAGTCTCAATGCCCAATGCTCCTTTGTCCTTGTTCCTTACCCGTTCTCGAAGTAGTGAGATACAGAAGTCCACCTCCTTCTGGCGCAGGGCCTGGAGCTGGGCAGTCCCATGGTGGTCCACGATGAGACGGAGGTATGTGTAGACGGCCATGGCGATGAGGATGCTGCTCTTCAGCACCCATTCCCTGAAGGAAGAGAAGATGCTGGCACCTGTACCTGGTCTGGAGCCCAGTCACCCCAAATCACACTCTCTACTCTTGGCTCCAGGGCCAGAGAAATGTCTGATGCTGGACACTGGGATAGGTTCTTTGGTTCCTCGAGTGTGTACATGCTGTCTATTATCTCTCTTGGACAATCAACCAGCTAAGGTGAGGCAACTTTCTAATAAGAAACGTGCCCAATATAGTGCTAAGTGAAAGCATTCCTTTTTTACCACTTAGTAATCAGCTTCCAAGAAAATAATGTTTGTTTACACATTCTTTCAAACATTTACTGAATGACTACCATGTATCCAAGGTACACAGTTCGAAACTACCAGCTGCTCTGTGAGGAGAAAGACGGGCAATCTCCTCCTGAGTAACTTACTGCCTCTGAAAACCCACTGTGGTGTCAGCTATGGGTCAGTTCTGACTTGACGGTACTCAACAATTATGCATCCAACACAGTGAGGTACTAGAGACAAAGGCACCCTTCCTTCTATCGAGCTCAGACTGTGGAGGTGAGCTTTGTAAGTACCCCTAAGTCAGAAGTTCTCAGTCTGGTCTGAGACTCTTGGGGTTTGCTAAGACCCGGTCAGACCCCTGGAGTTCTGAGAACATGCCAGCTCTTCTCTCAAGCTTATGACGAGTGGCCCCCCCTTCCACAGTTCCCTCTCTCTAGCTGCTGATCCCATCCCAGCAATGAAGCAATTGCCTTCACCAGCAATGAAGCAATTGCCTTCAATCAAATTTAAAGAAGAATATGATTTTGGATGGCAAAGACCATTTTCCCAGGAGTTTCAGAATTTCCCTGAGGACAGAGGATAAGGGAAAGAACTGTCTCATCCCTGCTGCTTTAAAAGGAGTAGAAATACAGGCAGAGTAGGGAGATCCCTCCAACTGTCTGGTGCCATCTGTGTGTGCCAACCCTGAGAAGCTGTCCCCCAAAACCGATAACTACCTTGGTAAAGGTTCTGGCACCCCTGCTAGGAAGGCAAAGAACCGGAGGAAGAAGCCAGGGAGTTTAATTAGTCCTACCAGGCAACATCCTGATTCCGGAAAAGCGCTCAAGCCACCTAATTAAAAGGCTTTTGCCTTTTCCTATCAGAGTGAAAGCACAAGTCAAGAACAGTGGGAAGGACCCCTCTCCACCCCTGCAGCCTTCTAATGGCACCATCCTAAAACCCTTGGAAGGAGATGGGAGGGCAGGGGTGGAAGAGCACATGGTTTTAAAGTTCCAGGTACTTACTCTCACCAAGAGATGTGCATTAAGGAGGGTGGGAGGAACAGCTAGGACAGTTACCTGACAGCTTTTTTTTTCTTTTTACCTGACAGCTTCTTGACCACTGCACACTAAGCAGTGTTTTCTAACTGCCCAAATAAGGAAAATTCTGCTCTGAGGTATGGGAACAGGAAGCATATGGCACTGGAAATTGAGTGATAAAAATAATTTTTTAGGAAGCCTTCTAGCAGAGGTAATGAACAAATCAGAATCCTGGGACAGGGTAACAAAGAAAGAGACGAAGGAGAGAGTCTTACTCAAAGGCAGCAGAAAGGCACAGAAACCTAAACAAAGACTGGTGAGGACCTGCTAAGACCTCAACGCTGCCACCAGGGTAACAAAAAAGCTGCCTCCAGCCCTGGTGGCAGCTGCATACCCAGCCCAGGGCACTAGGTGGCACTGCATAGCAGAGCGGGCATCATTCTTAGGCCTGGGCTGAGCACAGACCTAGACATCTCTTTCACAAGTGTCTGAATAATATTAGCCTGCTCAGTCATTTGACCACTATGGTGTTCTTATCCAGAAATAGATTCTGAAACCAAGCAATAGGAGGACTCAGATCAGAGGTCTGATGGAAAGACCTTCCTTGAAAAGGTTTGGCTATGAAGCAGTTTCCATAAACTTTCTGGTCCTTTACTTCAATGGATAAGGGAAAAAGAATTATTCAGAAAATACAATGTGCCCCATTATATGGCCTCTAACACTGGAGCCTCCAAAACCTGCAATTTAAATTTAAATTCAAACCAAACATATTGCCATCAAGTCAGTATCTACTCATAGTGACCTCACAGGACAGAATCACCACCACAGGGTTTCCAAGGCGGTAATCTTGACCGAAGCAGACTGCCACATCTTTCTTCCTAAAAGCAGCAGATGGTTCAAACCACCAACTTTCTGGTTAGCAACTGAATGTTTACCCACTGCGGCACTCGGATTAACTGGCAGAGTTAACTAGTCTCCATTAGTTCCTCATTGCACCTACTCCCACTTCCCGACAGCCACTTCCAAAAGGGCATGGGCTGTAGAGGCTTAGAAGAGAAAGGGGTACCTGCCAGGCCTGGGTAGCTGGCTGGCCCCACTATGCTGAGCTCATTCCCCTCCACCCTCCCCTCAAAGATAAACATTCCAAGGAGGACTGGATCAAAAATAAACCCTTATCAGATGAAATGAGTTTATCCTGGGCTTTGAGATATTTTAGCAAAGACCTTCTTTCCCACTCCATTTATAGGGCCAGATAATGCCATTAGTCCTTTACTTGTCAATATGCTTTCCTTGCCCCCCTCCTCTAACTTAAGGTGTTCCTGAGCCACCTACCAGTCTTCAGACAATCCTTTCACCCCCATTTTCCACACTCGCACCCCTCGTGGCCGTTTCTGGCTCTTGCCCCACCCTTCACGGTGGACTCTACCTCTGTTCCGTCAGGATATCCAGAACACTCTCTGCCAACCAGATATTTTTTGCCGTAACATCCCCACCTGATTTCGAAGGGGGAAAAATAAGAGAATCAGAATGGCTCTAATTAGCAGCCCAGCTAATCCAGTACATGTTCCTTTTCTTCATCCAGATGCACCATTATCCATCAAGCTGTCCTGAGTGCTGGAATAAACTGCCTTGTGCTGTCAGGCATCCAGGTTCCCCCTGTTCTCCCAGAGAGAAGGGGGAAGGGAAGGTTATGGATTTTTCCAAAGATCAGGCCAGCTACTTTTCCTCACACTAGGGAGTCGGAGTGGGAACACTTGGGTCCTTGAAAGGCAATGTCTGGGAAGACGACATAAGAAGCCCAAGGTCTCAGAGAGGGCCTGAGAGCTGCAGGCATCTAGATGCCCCCAAGTTCTGTGCTCAAGGTCATGGAAGGCCAGCGGTCCTCTGATTTTAGGTGTCATTATCTTCAGTGCTTGCCACTCAACTCCTTGGGGCATAATTAATATGCAGCAAAGTCAAAGTCTTGGGATGAGAAGTGGGGAGTAAGAGTGTCAAGCTGGGAAGAAAGTGCCAGGAGAGGATAAGACTAACTAGCACAACAATGCTATGCCTTGTCCCAGGTTTCAATAGAAAAAAGTAAATTAAAAATCCAGTGTTCACACACTACTACACAGATTAAGGTTCATACCCATCAAAACAGCATTACTATTAAATAAAGCCTACAGAGGAAGCAAAGCACCAATGGGCAAATGGTGAGAGGCAAGCTCAATTTTAAACAGACCTATGTAATCTTAGAGGCAGAAGATGTAGTAAGGATAAGTAGTGTGGGTCTTCTGTGGCTCAGACAGATGTCACCAATGACAAGATGATAATAAAACCTAAATGTCAAGGTCTGTTCTGTGACATAGTTAGACTCTCAGACTGGTCCCAGTAAGATATTATAATAATTAGAGAGCAAGTATTTAGAACATGAGAGTGGAGCCAGAGAAGAGGCCTGGGCTCCTGAAAGCAGTTATTTGCCTTCAATTTTCTCCTCTTCCTAATCTGAAATGGCACGAAAACAGAGTGAAGATTGGCTAAAATACACCAAATATTCTATGTCATATATTGGATCTGGCAGGAAGGAAAACAGGGCAAGACTTATTGTTTCAAAAGGCCTATTGTGGTATCAAGAAATTTCTTTCTACAATAAATGTGGTCAGAAAATGTTTGTGTGTCAAATGAAGAGAGTAAGCAACTCAGAAATTTGAGTCTTACAGGCACTTAACAACCATTCTCCATTGCTTGGATATAATTTCTGAGCTTTTTCACTTTCTTCCTTATATTGCTTCCAGCAACTCACCTGCAATTTGCTTCATGAATGTCATGCAAACACCATCGGCTCCCAGAACCCCACTCTTCACTAGTTCCCGTACCAACCACACCAACTAGAGGAGAGAGGAGAAAACAGCTGGGGAGCAGGGCCTGCACACCTGAGGATGATGCTAATTCAATCCCATGATAACTGAGGGGCACAATGATAGGGCAGGCTGGGTTTTCTCTTTTATTTCTGGCCTTACCTGGGTACGACAGGTATCTTGCAACTTCAGGTACTTCTCCATGAGAATCTGGTTGATTTTATTCAGGACAATATTCATGCCGTCACGACTCACAAGAGCCAAGTCCCGGTAACACTGTGAGAAGTGAGGTTAGTAAGTAGCCAGCAGGCTCTCTGAGGGGAGACTCCCGACCCCAACCACAGGAAGGCTCTACCCCTGAGCCTCTTCAACCATGCCCACAGAATTCTGAACATGCCCTTCCACAGGACTCTCCCACCATCAACTTCTCCCTTACTCTGTCTGTCCCAGGGAATACAGAACAGGGCAGGAAAGCCTGCTGAGCAAGGCTCTTAGCTCTGTCCCTCATCTCCCTTCTTATGAAGTGTCACACTGTTTGATGCCACAAGCTGAGCAAAACCAGGTGGAGGCCATCTGCTTTCCATCCGCCAGAGAAAGGTCACTACAGAATGGGTGCAACTCAACAAGCTGGAAAGGATCCCAAAGAGGTTTTTAGTTCCATATTGACTTAGTCAGATGTAGCAAGGGTTAGGCGTGCTAAGGGAAGAAGGGTCAGGGGGCCACACAAACGGGCAGAACTAAAACAGAATGTCCTCAACTAGACATCTTATTTTCTCTGGCTGCCCTTTGCTTCTCCCAAGTATTGAAAAAGGAGGCTATCCTTCAGCACATCCATACTTGTGGCAGGGAGGGAAAGCACGCTGATGTCTTCAGACAGGTCGGTGCGTACCTAGGGTTTTTCTCAGCCTGTCTAGTGAAGTCTGACTCCTGTAAGAGAAGCAGTCTCAAAAAAAAGAAGAGGTGTGCTGGTGGGGTAAAGGTTGCACATCTACCCTCCTGCTTTGCTGAGTGCAGTACTGTCCTGGTCTATGTCCTCATAGCCCTCAACTTTCTTTCTTGGGCTGACTGCTAGTAACAAGGGTCTGGACCAAGAATTGCTAAGGTTTGAGTCCTTGAACCTTGATGAAGAGAGACCGCAGCAAAGGTTTTAGATCCTTTCCCATTACTCTATCTCCTGATGGCAAGAATCTAACAGAAGTTTAGGCCTCCAGCTCAGACTTCCCCATCACCCTAGCACCCATCAGGCCTGGTCCCAGCTGTTCCGTTCACTGTTCAGTTCAGACATCAAGACATAAACAAACTCAAAGAATATAAACATTTATAAGAGCTACCAAGAGGGCAGATATTAAGTCAGGAATGGAAGGAAATCTATTATAGGCCTATTCCTTGGATATCTGACCTGATATCTCCTAAACTGAAATCTCTTGTTCAATTTACTCTAATCCTCCCCACTAACAAAGTCCAGAATGCCAACCCTCACTCCTTTAAAGTTTCTGAGTGGCACTGACCAAGGTTCCTCAGCCTATGCTTTCCAGAGAAGGCTTCTAAGGTGTTCAAGGCTCAGCTTCCATTACCACTGTCTCCACTACCCCATCTCCATCTGACAACCTATAGTGATTTGGAGAAAAGGTTTCTATTCTATAAAATTAACCCAAATAGATCCTTAGAAAACAGCCCCTCTGCTTTAAAATGAGACCTAATGCAAAGTTATTATTTATCAGCCATATCAGTAACCTCCATGTGACAAAAGTATTACATAAGATAATCACCATTTAGGGAGCTCTGGTGGCTTAGTGGGTAAGGAATTGTACTGCCAACCCAAAGGTAAGCAGTTTGAATCCACAAGATAGGCAATCTTCCCAAGGCAATTATAACCTCTGAAAACTCATCGGAGGGTCAGCTATGAGTCAGTTCTGACTTCGTTAACAATGAATAACAACAATCATCACCCTTTATAGGGAAAGGATTAAAACTCTAGAAGATACATCACTAATTCTTATACCTTACTCTGACTTGGTTCAAGGTCTCTAAATGAGCCATTATCACAGGACAATTCCTCACTCATTTAAAAATAGGCCCTCCTAATTTCTTTCCTCCTCCTGTCTGTGTGAAAGGCCTCACCTCAAGTCCAGCCTAGAAGGCTAAGAGCTAAGAATTTACATGGAAAACATGAGCATGTGAACATGAACCGTGGGGCAGCTTTCAATCGGTGAGACCCAAAACAAGCAATCCCACCTTCCCAAAGGGTTCAGGATCTCCTCATGGCAAAGAAAGACCCAGACATTCTAGTCCCTTGCCAAGTGTGGACAGCCAAATTCATTACATAATAAACATAAACAATGCAAAGCACTAAAGTCTCTTACTGCCAGGTCAAGGGAAGAAACAACAAAAAAAATCAAACACATTCTGATCCCTTCACTGAGGTTTAGATTTATCCCAGCTAATGTAGAGCTCATGAGTCGTCTACGACTCGACGGCATCAAACAACAATAACAATGACGACGATCAAGAGAGAGCTACGTTGGCCTAGTGGAAGGAAGCTGTGCTACCAAACCGAAGGTGGGTGATTTTCATCTGTAGCCCGCGGCCAGGTTCAAATTGTCTTCCTGTCAAACATTCATCTAGGTGGTATAGCACTGGTCTGTGCATTGCTGTACAGAGGTAAATTGTGGTTGCTGTGATGCTGAAGCCTGTGACAGTGATGTGCCAATCGTAGTAATGGGTACCCATGGTGGACAGTGTTGGCTGGAGCTTCCCGACTAAATCAAGCCTGGAAGCAGGAGCAGCATCCACTTCTGAAATGGCTTGCCTCCGGAAACTCTATGTACGAACAGTGCTCAGGCTGTTTGTTCATAGGGTCACTATGAGTCATCTACGACTCAACGGCATCAAACAACAACAACAACAACAATGTAGAACTCACCTGAAAACACACACACTCCTACTCTTTTAGTAGGCAAAACTAATTTGCATTGAGGTATTTAAATGAGATTCCAACTGCATTTGAAAAAACCCACACAAGAGAAAATAAAACTTCAGCCCAACCTGTCCACCCCTATGTTTGCTAATAATTTGTTTTTAATAAAAGGGCTGAAATGGATTCTATCATTAATTAACTTCATCAAGTGGGAGACAATCTTACGGATTCTTAGGGACAAGTCTTAGGGATAATAAAAAACTTAACAAGTTTCCAGCCCAGACTTGTGAATACTTGCTGCCCCACTGCCCACCCTCACCACAGACCTGACTTCAGCTGGCACTAGAAGAATACAAAAACAGTAGGTTCCCATGCTCATAAATCCTCCCAGGGACCGATCCAGACAGCTATGCTCCAGACAGCTAGGGGACTATGAGCATACCATCCCAGTCCCTGGGAATGATTTTTTTTTCTTTTTGGTTCTCTTTGGCCAAATGACTTAACATCTCTGCCTACAGTTACTCCATAGGGAAACTGGGAGCAGATTTGGAGGACAAATTAAAACTACCAGCTGCAAAGATTTTTCAGAGGATTAAATGGAATCCTGCCTGAACAGAGACTGACCCAATGCTGGGCAGAGAACACAGTAACTTCCTCCTACATCACCCTTATGCAGTAAGAGTCTATGATGGTGTCACATAGCTAATGCTAGGTGTCAGAAACACTTTTAAACCATCATGTTAAAACTCAAAGGACAAGGAACCTTGGGAAAGGAGAAATGTGAAGAGGCAGAAGATAAAGAAGACTGTACTATTTTTGAGACTCCTGACTAGCTTTCCTTCCACCTGTATCTCAGGCAGTCTGACTTGTGTAGTCTAGTGTTCTCTGAGTCACTACACTATTACTGCTATATATTACTGCTATATACTACTATATCAGTCAGCTCACTCTTAGCTGTTAAATCTAATTTCTACTTGCTGCAATTTTAAGTTTGCTTTTTATATTCACCAGTCAAATAATAAAATCGACAAATCATAGGTCACTCTTTCCTGGATAGGAACTCCTAGAGACTTAACTACAGCATTTGTTTTTTGGATTAAGTTCCAACTCTTTGAGGTGGGTTTTATATACCTAAAATGTAAAACTCCTTCAAATACTTTCTTTACTCTCATATTGCCTTTTGGGTTCTAAACATAAAGTTGTTTCATCAGAGTAAAAATGGGGTTGTTAACTGTATTTGGAGAACTAAGGTGACCCAGCAATGCCAGAAGATTCAGGAAAATGAGTATGAAATCATCCCAAGTAAACTCTAAGTTCTACCACAGACTTGGATAACTTCTGAAGAGGATAGGTAGGTCCAGAGAGAGAGAGGTCTTACCTTTTGGGCTTGGGTGGGTTCAGTGAGGACAAGAGTAAAGAGGCCCAGGCATATCTCCTCATGTTGGGGAGGACCTTTGCAAACCTGGGGTGTGAGGAAGAAAAAAAACTGTTACCACTCACAGAAAGAAAGGTCAAGAAAACTTCGGACTTCTGAATAACCTGTAAAAGGGAATCATCAACTCTTAAATGTGATGATTTCCTTTTCCTGAAAGTAATGAGGCATTGGTTTCAAGAGATGGAGAATATGTTGGCCAGGGGTACAAAGTAAATAGAATGTTTAAAATAAAAATTTAAAAAAAAAACCTATTCCATCAACTTTACCAGAAGCAGAGAGATACTACAAACAGTCAGTCATGGAATAACATATACATCTTATACAAAGGCAAGAGATCAAGGCCCTTGACTGGACTACAAAAAATCAGGCCATAATTTAGGCAAACAACTGAACTTCTGAAATTTGTGAAATGATATAAGTCATGTAAATGTCCATAATATATTCTGTGACACAGGGTATTCTGTGACCAGGCTGTTGTGTGAACACTGTATTATATATACACATAGTCCCTTGACTATGGTCTTTAAGGTGAATTTGTATGTAACTTAGAGTAGTTAATAAGTGGGGTTCATACCTATTGTCAGATAGTTGATAATTATCTCAGTACATGGTATATCTTTCTATGCACTAAGACATAGAGATCTCTGGTGGCCTAGTGGTAAGAAGCTATACTGCAATACCAAGGTACATGGTTCAAATCCACCGAGAAAGATGGGTAATCTCCTCCCATGAGATTAACTGCCACTGAAAACCTGCCAGACGGTCACCTATGGGTTGGTTCTGACTTGATGGTACATCATAAAAACATCCAGATGTATTAAAACTTCTCTAATACAGTAATAATAACAATAGTGTTCCATGTTATAAAGTAGGGTCTGTTTGTTATGAACCAGTGTATATACTTTGAATTCTTCATACAATAGGTTTTACACGGTTGGGACCACAACATGCATGCAGTTGGATGCTGCCTGAACAGATGTTATATGACTCATAACTGTACATGAAAGAGGATACTGTTATTTAAATACATCTAAGACTCTAAGAGAGAGGTTCCACAAACAGAGAAGATGGGGAACCTGGTTTTGGGAGCCAACATTAACTTCAGTCCTCTAATTTAGAGTTCTTTGCTATTTCCATTATTTTAAAAAATAGTATCTTAGAGCTTTTAAAGAAAAAGATGTGGAGAAAATTATACTCACATAGGCATTGAGTGCATCATTGGCCTCTCTCTCTGAGACACCAGTAGTCATCGATGTAACAATGTTCATACACCTTTCCAGTCTCTGAGAAGAGAAAAGATTAAATGTCACATCACCATCACCCCCTCTATGAAGTACTCTTGGCCCAAAAAAGAGTTGGAAAAAAATATCAAGCTGATTATACCTCTAAATACAATTAATAAGTAACTGGTAAAGACACCATGGGGATATAATTAGCAAAATAAAGAATGCAGATATAAGGATAGACGACCTGACTTCTTTAATACATAAACTGCAAGGGAGGAAAAGAGGAGGTGGGATCCATATATTAAAAATGATTTACATACAACCAAACGCCTATGGTTTGCAGTTCCCTGGTTTGGACGTTAGGACCATAATTTCATGTGATAACCTATTTAACAAGCCTATAAACAAACACGTTTAGTGTACCTCCTAGTTTGTTGTCTAGAGCACTGGGTCTTAAATGTTTGCAAACAGCCATCCAAAGCATGTAAAAGTTTCTGTTTGCCTGAAGCAACAGAGGAAGAACAGTCAGAGGAGAAAGTGGGATGTGTGGCTAACTGCCTCTACAAATAATCATCTCTGTATGAGACCAGAAGAAATGGATGGTGTCTGGCCTTGATTAATGAACATTTTGATCAAAGATTCCCAAGAAGAGTCTTGGGATTTATCTAAGGGATAAATGCAGAACAAAATTTCAAATTCTCACAGACTCTAGACTTCTTTGAGCCCCAGAATGTGGACAGACACCTAAAAATGCTGCCTTGATGTAATCCTTTAAAAAAAAAATAGCCCCTGAAGTAATCTTAAAATTGAATAATAAGGGTGCTCTGATCGTCTAATGGCAAGAAGCTGCGCTGCAATCCCGAAAGCACACAGTTTGAATCCAAGAGATGCTCCCCTGGAGAAGGAAGGGTAATCAGACTGGATCTGATTCAATGGTACACAACATCAACACCAAAAAAAAAGTAAAATGAATAACAGTTTATTTTAACCAATAAAGAATCTCAGCCTTGGCCATTACTGCGTTAAGTCTACTTACTAGGTATCAAATGATAATAACTCAAGAGATTAGATAGGAACTTTAAGAGACAGTGAGTTTAATGAGGAATAAACAACTTAGAAAAGGCAAGTAAGAACAGTTGCAGATAAGAACTCAGAATGTAGTCTACATCATACATTATGCATGTAGACACTGCTGAACTGGTCTATGTTTTGCTGTACTTAAAATTTTAGTCTGAGGTTTGAATCCACCAGATGCTCTGCTGGAGAAGGAGGGGCAATCTCCTCCTGTACCAGTCAGATCTGACGGTACATACACAAAAAATAATAAAAGTAAACTTAAAAAAAATTTAGCCCACCAAATAATATTCCATGAGGCCATTCTGTTAAGTTTATAAATATCTAAGGAGAGAAAGCTCTTCTTTACAATATAAGGTCAAGTAATAAATGTAGAACGAATAATACAGAATAACTGATTATCCAGAATAACCCGGTATCACAAATGGATGTTAAAATTAGGTGGTGTATGATACTAATACAAGAGTATTTGCACAGACAGAAAATACTTATTATAAAGAAAAAAAATAGTAACTGTAGGAAAATCTGTAGGACACCACCTCAATCCAGTGTGATAATAATGAGGCAAAATGGCACAGCTGTGCCTTCCTATAATACACGGAGGAGGAAACAGCATTGCTTCTAAGGCTTTCTTGTCAAAACTGCACAACCTTAAATCTAATCATGAAGAAACTTCAGGTAAATTCAGATTGTTGATGAAAAATGGTAGGCACCATGAAGATGGTTCTGACTCCTAGTACCTCTATACACAAAATGAAAGGCTGCTGGTCCAGCACGATCCTCATGACTATTATGTTGGAACCCTAAGATAGGAGGAGGGTGAGATTTCATTTTACATATTTTGGACATGCTAGACCAGTCAGTCCCTGGTGAAGATCATTACACTTAGTACAGTAAAAAAAAAGGAAGAGCTTCAGTTCCATCTTAAAAAAAAAAAAAGACAGATTAACACAGAGGCTACAACAGAGGGCTTATTCACTGGTTAAAAAAAAAATTCTGTTAGGGCTGTGAAAGAGAAGACCGAGAATCTGCTTCATATTAAGGAATACAAATGGCTGCAGTAATGGGCTCAACTGAGTCAGATTGTGAGGATGGCACAGGATAGGACAGGGTTCAAGTCTGTTGTTCACAGGGTCGCTATGAGTCGATGGCATCTAACAAGACTGACAACTCAGTGAGTGATCCTGGCGTGCTATAACAGACATTTCTGGGACAACTGGTAAGATGTCAACATGTACCATAACTTAGACAGTAGCATATGCTATTTAAGATTGTTAAAAGAACCAATCTTGATAATAGAACAGTGGCCATGTAAGAGAAGTCATCATGGCTGCAAACTAACTCTCAAAAGGTTAAAATCTGTATGTAGAGAGACAATGACAAAGAAAATGTGAGAAACACTAGTGAATCCAAGTGCTATCAAATTTACAGAAAAATTATACTACATGGAATTCTTATATATTTTGAGTGTTTAAGAATTTTACATATAGTTTTTCTAAGTTTTATTTAAACTCAAAATAAAATTTTATTACTAACTTGAACAAACCCATTATAAAAGATTTTGAGACATGAGATTTAACACTGAATAATGGTACTGTAGTTTTGTCAGACAAAAAAGTTCTTCACAGATATACAGATGGAAGTATATACCTGTAAAATGACAAGATCTGCTTCAAAACAATGTATAGTGACTTTAAGAGGACATAAAACAAGACTGTGATATACTAGCAAGCACTGAAACTGAGTGACATTAACATAAGGATTACACTTTGTGGTTTTTTATGTTTGATACTTCTCCATTAAAGTTATAAACAAACTTTAAAAACTACTAATGTATCCAAATTAGGATGAAGACAGCTTCACTAAATGTCTATTTATTCGAGGGCCACTCTAATAGCAAAGACCAACCCTAATAAGGCTCAACATCCTAGGAAAATCTTAGTCACTCTGGTCTCTAAATATTGATAAAATAATGCCCAAATCAGTTACCTGTTAACACTATTATCACTGCCTAAACTGCTTCTAAAGACTCCTTTAAAATGTTATCTGAGGATTGTCCCGAACATTTTATGAGGAAAGCCAGCTTCCCATTCCCAGTGATGATGAGGATGCTAGCAAAACCCTCACAAAGGCCAAAGTAGAAAAGAAATTGGGTTTCCCCCCCTCTATTTGCTTCTACCTGACCCAAGAGGTCACCACAAAACTTGTTGAGAAGTAGCTCTACTGCATTAAGGACTGATAAATAAAGATCATGGGAAAGCAGCCTAGGAATGAAACACAGTCAGATTTGCCTTGTGGTTGTATATGTCTGTCCCTATTTAGGAATGTAAATGGACAGAAGAGAGTTAAAGCAAGAAGATTCCATAGCTAGAGAGCTTCAACCTGAAGTCAACTCACAGCTTCTGACTATCCTCAAATTAGGTCAGATCAGTGTGGTCGCCTTAATAAACAGCACTCTCTTACTTGTGAAAAGGAGCTGTGAGGTCACATGAAAACTTCTAAAGCTCAAGAGTTCTATCATTACCTAATCTAGCTCCTGCACGATAAGTGGAGAAGGAAAATTCCCAGGCTAGATTTTCTCCTTCAGTCTTATCCCTCTCTACCTGGACTATCTACCAACATCTAGATGGTCAGTGACTCCAGCTAACAGGTTCAGATTATTTCTTACTGATAGATCTGGGGTGGGGGGAGGGGGTCCCCTTTATGTGCTCTAGGTTAACATGAAGTTTCAGAGTGGAGGGAAATGGTGAACAAGAAGTGGTATAGAAGCCTAAAATTCTAGCTATAGCTTTCTACTTGAGGGAAGAAATTCCTGCTCAATATCTGGGGTTTTCTTATCAGAAAAGGAGATAAATGTCTATGTCCCAAGGTGGTTTTGAGGATTAAACAAGACAACAGCAGCATACAGCCTCAGCTAAATTAGAATCTACTCAACTGAAACCTCAGCAATTGCACGAATAATTCTTAAGGATCAGGGTCCCCTTTTCTAATTGCACATCCTTTAAAATTATTGAAAATTATAAACCCTAGTTCAGGAGGTGGATAAGTCCTTGACCTAGCTTCTCACCCTCTTCAATTTTTTTCCTTCCAGAAGAGAAAAGGACAGGGGAGAGGGGAGAAGGCGTGACTAGCGGATTCTGCACCAAGATCCTCATGCAAAGCTGGAGAGTGGCCCTACGGGCCAGCTAAGTCCAGCTGTGATCTAACAGAGACATTGAGCTAAAGAGGGCTCCTTTAGGGCCTTCCCTGATAGTTTACACTCTCCTCAGAGGCCTGAGTCAATTCTATGGGTCACTGCCCAGTCAAAAAGAGAAGTGGCCTCTTGGAAGAGGGAGGCCCCGTTAAGGATATAAAAAGGGGAAAGACTACAGCATTTGGAATGGATAAGTAAAAGCAATGAGGAAAGACATGTGAGGGCCAAAAAGAAAAAGAAGGTGTTTTCCTGAACTACAGAAATTACTCTTCAAAATAAAAGTGGGAAAATGGCAAGGTGACAGAAAGGCCATGGCCACAGGAAAATAAGAGTCCTGTAGTCGAGTAGGCCCCTTCTCCAGGTCTCCACAGGCTCTTAGCAAAGATGAAATCATACAGTTGCCAGTAGTTACTGGCAGAATAGCTCTGCTCAGTGCAAGTCCTCTACAAGAAGATCTCAGAGAGCTGAATAAATATTTACCATCTCTATTAGATGCCAGATAATTTTTCTAGTATTAAGACTACCTGACCATGTTTCCATGGCAGCAGAAGATGGCGTGGGGGCTGGGAGGAAGGCCTTTCAGCTTGACAGTATGTACATCATGCTGGAAACTCAAGTTAAAAGGATCCCTTTTACCCCTCAGCTTCTCCACCTTTAACTAGGTGAATACCCAGCCTAGTAAGGAGTATATGTTTAAATATTGCTTATGTAAGTCAGTGACCTTGAAAAATTAAACTCTATTGTGGTGATTGGGACATGGAATGTGAGAACCATGAATGTAGGAAAATTAGATATTGTTAAGGAAGAAATGGAACGCATAAATATTGACATACTAGGCA
>NW_006399926.1:4960651-4965718 GCF_000299155.1 Elephantulus edwardii
TCTTCAGAAAAAACAGACAGGAGCCAATCTACAAATCCCCAAGGGCCCACATTAGTAAAAAGTTACTGAATACAGCTGGGTTCCAAGTATTCCACAACCAAGAGTAACTTGTATGTGAAATGAAGATTTATGAGGGAAAAAAACTAGAGATGACTCAAAGTCCATCCTCTGAAGAGTCCTCACAGATAGAATATTAATTATTCCTTGAGGAAAACCCATAAAAATCACTAACTATTATAGAGTCCATTCCAACTTATGGTGACTGTGTAGGACAAAGAATTGCCCCACAGCATATCCAAAACTGTATATCTTTACAAAAGCAGATTGCCACATTACTCTCCTGAAGAGCAGCTGGTAAGCTGATACAGCCCTGTGCTTAGCAGTCAAGTGTTTCACCGCCAGGGCCTAGACCCACAGACCCATGTCATCGAGTAGACTGCAATTCCCCGTGACACCCCCACCCCCAAGGTGTCTGGATCTATAAATCTTTATAGATTTCCCACCTTCTCCTGGAGGATGGCTTGGTGGATTCAAAGCACTGACCTTTTGGTTAGCAGCCTGACATGCTATACACTTGTATAATCAAGGCTCCTTATACCTAAAAGACATTAAAAACCACAACCACCAAACCCACTGCTGTCAAATGGATTTCAAGTCCTACTAAATGCAACCCTGAGATCTATCTGTAACCTCAGAGGAAGATGTCACTTCTGAGGGCCACACAGCTCCTGCCTTTACCCTAACTTCAAAGTGTTTCCTCGGGAGGGGAGTAACTAAGAGATAGATGCAAAGGCTGGGCCTCTGAGAGCAGCAGTTCTAATATGTTCTAAAGCTCTTCTTTCTTCTACTATTACTTTTGTCTCATTGTTACTCTAATCAAGATGAAGAATTTTGCCTTTAAAGAGAAGAACGTAGAAGATACATCACAGGTTCCTCCCTGTGTTTTTCTTTAGTGCTCAAAAGAGCCTCTACTTATATCCAGCTACACAGGCGGACCCAATCCTTTCAATATTCTGACAGTTTATTCTCTTCCTAGTAAAACTGTAGTGTGCAATGCTGTTAACAAAAAGGATGGTAGCTTGAGTCCACATAGAAGCACCATGGGAAGGCCTGGTGATCTATTTCCCTAAAATCAGCTACTGACACCCCTACAAAGCACAGTCACACAGAGGTTGCCAAGATTTAGAATGATCTTGTGCACAACTGTTTGTGGTTTTTCTGGTGTGTGACTGTACTGAATTAGTCTTCGGAAGGCAGACCTTGGGTCTCATCTTTTCACAACAGATTCTGCACACCCTACATATATATGGGGAGGAGACTAACTCTGTGCTTGTGGGCAATGAGTAGGCATGATGGAAAATAATCAACTAAGAACAAGCAGAAGTTGGTCAGTCAACACCAGGTTTCAATAACTTCTGTGTACAGAGGTCTGTGGGGATATCCAGAGGAAGAAGCCGGTAATTCTTGTCCTTAGAGACATTCTGATCTTGTGGGGATAAGAGAACCACACACAGAGGAGGGGGGGAAACAACGAGCAAGGCTTACTGGAAAATTCAAATGCAAAGGACAAAGGGCAAAGAAGAAGATAGGATGATACATACTGAGACGGGGTAGGAAAATCCCTACACCACAAAAAAAAAAATCAGAACGAGACCCTCCCTCCTTCTCCCTGGAAAGAGTTGAAAGTTCACTCTCACAGAGTTAAAAAAAGCAAGAAAAGAAATGCTTCCTCTCTTTTGTGCCCCCTCCCGCAATATCACTTTGTTTACTAACACATCACAGCTCAAAAGAACAGGATGCAGTTCTGCCCAAATAGTACAAACTAGAGCGGAGGCCAGATGACCCCCTTAGGAATCACAGGGGGGAATAAATAGATTTCCATACATCATGAGGTCTTTCCCCCTCCAGCTAAGCTGATTAAAGGCCATCAATCAACTACTGACTTTTCTACAACTCTAGAAATCCAGTGCTAGGACATCATACCCTATCAGTTGGCACTGAGTGGATTCCAACTCATGGGATGTTGTTGTTAGGTGCCATCAAGTCAACTATGACTCACAGTGACTCAATGAATAACATATTGAAAGCTTGCTCTATCCTGCACCATTTTTACACTCTCTGCCATGGTCAAGCCCACTGCTGTAGGCACTGTGTCAATTAATGTCACTGAGGGTCTTCCTCTCTTTCACTACTTTCTCTACTTTTCCAAGCATTTACTGAGATAGGGTTCATGGGATAGGACTCAATAAATACTTTCATGATGACATCTTAAAAAGACAAAGAAGAAACAACATGGGCAGCCAGTCTTTGAGTAGACATGTGTTGGAAAATCCACAAAATTTCTATCCAGCCACTTTGTGATTCACAATACTCCCTGAAACTCATTTTAATGTGTGTTCTGACATCTTGATTGAATGGGACCCAATATTTTTCAATCCTAAAATATGAATTTCATCTATGTGCCTGCCTACTCTCTAAAGTCAGTGACAAAGTTAGATCTGAGGAAGAGTCCAGTACATGCCAAGCCTATTATTCTCATCTTTCTCCTGGATAACCAATATTCCCAAGCATGTTTCCTTGTGCAGAAGTGAGGAGATAAGCATAGTCAACTCTAGTTGACTGGGATACGAGGTATAGCTGGGGGCAGGACAAGGAAAAGGCCACCTTCCAAAGATCTCCACATTCAGGATCATGTTGCTGCCTTCCCCTTTCCTCGGCTCCTGCATGCTCTCCTTTGTGTGTGCTCCATACCTGGTTCTGCAGGGAAGTCCTCGAGATTCCACTCACCCTCTCAACACATTACAGGGATGGGTTGATGCCACTAAACACAATTCACTCTTACCTAAGTCTCCACTCATTGTAAACGCCAGGTTGACATCACTGGCCATCGACTGCATTTATACCTAGTCAATCATATCAACCATCTATCAGGAGGGTCCAACAGTCTCTTCCATTTCCACTACTCATTCGCAATTCAGTATCTGACCTAACTATGAAACAAGCCATGTGACTGAAGTCAGTGGCGGCTTATGTGGAAAAAGATGTCAAAAAAAAAAAAATTCGGTAGCCCTACGATGCCCTGTGCGTCCCCTCTTGGCCAACACCCCCAACTCCTCTTAGAAGCGGTTGCTGTTGCTATGGCAATCTGTCCACGAAGCTGGCCCGCACTTGTTCCAGCAGAAGCAGGAAGTGTGGGGCCATGCTTGAGGTGCCTTAGGGGAAAAAACCCCAAAACCCTGTAAAGACCACTCCCCACTCCCCACCCCGCCCAGTATCCCACCTCAACCCAGTTTCTTAAGTCCCTTCCCCACCCCCCACACCTACCTCCTCTAACTCATCCTTGGCATCCAAACTGGTGGAAAGTAGCAGCCTCCCCCCTCCTGGGGCTCCTGCTCCCGCTCCTCCTCCACCTCCCGCTGCTCCCGAGGCAGCTGGTGCTGCAGCCCCTTTCCCCTTCTGTAACTCCATGGTTGCAGCCAGGTGAAGGGGAAAGGTCGGGAGTAGATGGGTGAAAAGGTAGTCCTAGAAATGCGGAACTCTGGGCGGCCAGAGGCCGGGAGTTGGAGTAACAGGTCGCGCGAGGGGAGGTAAAAGGCCCCAGTCCACCCCTCCTAGCTCCTCTCAGTAAGGCTGCTCCTTGGAGGCGGCAGAGGCACGGCCTTCCAGGTCCCGCCTCTGGACTGCCAATGTTTAAGGAAAGCCGTTAGCTCTGGTTCCTAAACACTGGGGTCTATACCCTTAGCAGAGGGACAGCAGGGGTCTCTAAACCTCGACAAATGGACAGTGAGCCTTTTCTGGCTTCCTGACCCTAAGAGAAGGAGGAAGAAGCCCAAGTTTCTGCCTCCAAAGGTTAGGGAGAAAGGTGAGTCGTGCCCCGTAAGAAACCTTCCTAGCTGGAGCCCCAAGGGTTGGGAAGCGAGGTTCCTTTGGATCTGGCCCCTAGGGGGCAAGGGAGGGGGTAGTAAGCGCTATAGGAGGGCACGAAGGACCGGCTGGTCCCCACACCACACACAGGCGGCCATGGTGGAAGGGCGGGGGGTGTGAAGGCCGGCGGCGGCGGGGAGGGGGAGGGGTCGGCGCGGCCGCACCGGAAGTGAGCCGTCGTTCCCGGCCTCCGCCAATAGCCGCTTCCGTAGTGGCACTGAGTCTCGAAGGAATAAGCCGACAGTGGCGGACTGCCTTTTTCCCCGCCTGCCAATTGGGTTGAAACTAGAGCCTGCTCAGATGGATAACCAAAAGACCCAATTGCCTCTCTCTTTCCCTCTCTTGGGGGCGGGATAGGACTGCTGCTCCCGGAGGTGGGGTGAGAGTGCTAGACTATCAGGAAGTAAAGAGACTGCGCCTGCGTGCGCCGATGCACTTCAGTGATGGAAAGCCCTGGTCTTGATGTTGGCCGAGTGCAGGACTGTGGCACGTCCTCTTGCCATCAGTTCACTGCCCCCTGAGTGGCTTTAGGAGACACGAAGCCTAGTCACGAATTGTAGTGCATAGAGAAGGAAAGCATCCTCAAGTAATCGTTAGGCAAGGCCAGGTAGCACTGGTGGCATAGTCCATAGGATGTACTCCTAACCCAAACGCTGCGTCTTTCTGGCAGTTCGAATCCTCCAGCAGCTCCATGGGAGAAAGACACTCTCCTCGTGTGCAAATTACAAGTCTCAGATGCTCCCTGAAGGATCAACTATGACTTGGTTCTGAATCCACGGCAATGAGTGAGTTAGGGCAAGCCATCAGATGATACTGCACTAGCTTCCAGAATTAGATATATTAATATAAGTGCTCACTCTTTATCTAAACTCATTTATCAACCAGATATTGCAAGAAAAGTGCATAATCACCTGTGCAAATCACCGGAGTCTACCAGCATTAGAACAATGTTTATCTTTATTGTTAAGAGCCATGAAGTGTATTTTCACTCATTAAGCAGTTTTTTAGAAAGTTATCTTTTCTCCTGAATACATCTCCAGGTCTTTCCTTCAGGTTAAGGCTTAACCACAGGCACCTGGGCTCCTTGCTGAGCAATGTTATTGGGTACTGTCATCAAAGAAGGGAACACAATCCTACCCCATT
>NW_006399926.1:4968548-4970116 GCF_000299155.1 Elephantulus edwardii
TCTGTGCATATAAATATAGTTTACAATTCTTCAGGAGCACTTAAAGATTGCCTCACACACTTTAAAGAAAACCCCTAAACTCTTAAAACATATTGCTATCCAGTTGGAAGTAACTCATAGCCAACCTTCCAGCAGGTTTCCAAGACTAACTTGACCTATGAGTTAACAGTGCAGGGTCTCTGGTGGCTTAGTAGTAAGGAATTGTGCAGTCAACCCAAAGGTATATGGTTTGAATATACCAGTTGTTTTATTGGATAAAGGTGAGAAATCTCCTCCCATGTAGCCTCAGAAAACTGACTGGAGTTTTAGGGAGCTCTAGGGACCTAGTGGCAAGAAAAGTGAAAGAAAGATCACCTGTGCAAATCACTGGAGTCTACTAGCAGTAGTCCCGAAGGCTGTAGTCCTGAAGGCACTCATTTCAATTACAGACAAGGCCACCACAGATTACACATTATGTAGCAACTATTGGTCTTTTGTCATCTAGAACAAAAGAGAATGAAAGAAACGAAAGACTTGGAAAACTAGTCCATAGCACTAATTAATGATGGCTCACTTGAACCACAGCCCCTTCTGTCATCAAACTAGAACTAGATTGTGCCTCCCTGTCACTAGCAATTGTTTTGACACAATTGGCGGTCTCAGGATGTTAGAAAATGTAGAACAAACCAAAAGTTAATAAAATAAAGCAAACTTACTGGACTGTTAGAGATGAGGTGAACCCTCAAGACAATTACCCCATGATACTCTTTTAACTGGAAACTGAAGCCACTCCCACAGATCACCTTTCAGACAAATAATAGATTGGCCTAAAAAATAAAGGACTACACTCTTCAGGAATGTATGACTTTAGACATTCAACAGTAGATACAAGTCAACATTTATAGAAAAACAGAGAAAGCAATATAGCCTTCAAAGGTCTGTATAAATTGATAAAAATAAATTACATTCTTCAGTATGTAATTCAGCAACAGATCAAGGAATACAGCCTTCACTATGAATTGCATCTCAATGTCAAGAAAACAAAAATTCTTACCACTGGACTGATAGGCAACATAATGATGGATGGAGAAAAGATTCAAACTGTCAACAACATCTAACTTGGATCCACAGTCAACACCCTTGGTACAAACAGTCAGAAAATCAGAAGATGTATTGTACTGGGAAAGTCTGCAGTTAGAGACCTCTGCAAATTATTGAATAGTAATAATGTCACTTTGAGGGCTAAGGGGCATCTGATTTAGGCCATGGTCTTTTCAATCATTTATTATGCATCTGAGAGCTAGACAATGAATAAGGATGACAGAAGAAGAATTGCTGCTTTATTTAAGCTGTGGTGTTGGAGAAGACTGCTGAACATCCCATTGACTGCCAAAAGAATAAACAAATATGTCTCGGAGAAAGGGCAGCAAAGTGCTCCTTGGAGGCAGAGATGATAAAGCTTCACCTAACATACTTTGGGCATGTTGCTAGGAGAGGTCACTTCTTGGAGAGGGACATCATGCTCAGAAAGGCAGAGGGTCAGGAAAGAAGAGGAAAACCCTCAACTAGGTGCATTGACACAGTGACTG
>NW_006399926.1:4971621-4974045 GCF_000299155.1 Elephantulus edwardii
AGGGCAACAAGCTGCAGTGCATTCCTGAAGGAACATGGTTCCAGGCCACCAGCTGTTCCACAGGAGAAGGTTGGGCAATCTCCTCCCTTGTGATTAACTGCCTCTGAAAACCCTCTGGAGGGTCAGCTATGTATGGGTCGGTTCAGACTCTATGGTGCACAGCAACATATATATATATAGCCAATTTAAGCTGACCCTCCAGCAGGTTTTCAGAGGCAATTCATAACATGGGAGGAGATTGCACATCTGTCTCCTGAGGAGTAGCTGGTGTACTCAATTGCATGCCTTTGGATTTGGTAGCACAACTCCCTACGAATAAGTCACCAGAGCTCCCTAAACAAAATTTGTTGTTATGTGCCATCGAGTTGACTCCAACTTATAGCAACCTTATGCACAATTGTTCTGAACCTTGCTCAATCCTGAGCCAGTCTCAATGCCTCTAACACATCTACCCTCATTACCCCAGTAACTATGTCAATCTATCTTATCCAGAGTCTTCCTCTCTTGCGCTGTCCCTTCACTCTTCCAAGCATGATGTCCCTCTCTAAGGACTGGTCTCTGCTGGTAACATGTCCTAAGTACGTGAGATAGAGCGTCAAAATCCTCACCTCCAAGGAGAAGCCTGGTTTTACCCTCTCAAAGACAGACCTGTTTGTTCTCTTGGCAGCCCATGGTATGTTCAATACTCATTGCCAGCACAACTCAAAGGGATCAATTCTTCTGCCATTATTGGTCATTGTCCAGCTCTGATAGTAAGTAATTATGAAGACTGTGGCATGAATCAGGAGCACCTTAGACTCTAGACTGGCATGCTTGCTTTTCAGCACTCTGGAGAGGTCCCTAAAGCAGATTTTCCTAAAGCAATTTGTCTTTTGATTTCCTGCACGCTGGTGCCAGTATTGTTGATTGTGGAACCGAGCAAGCTGAAATTGTTAATGATCTTCATCTGTCATGGTGCTGCCAATTGGCCTAGTGATGAGAATCTTTGCTGCCTTGATGTTGAACTTCAATCCATATTGAAGATATGAACTTCTGTAGCAAATGCTTCATATCTTCCTCAGTTTAAGCCAGCAAAGTTGTGTCATCTGCATGACCCAGATTGTTGAGGAGTCTTCCTCCAATCCCGATGCCACATTCTTCCTGATAAAGTCCAGCCTCCTGAATGATCTTTTCCACATATAGATTGAAAAGGTATGGAGACAGGATACATCCTTGACTCATTCCTTCCCTGATTTTGAACAATGCAATGTTTCTTTGCTCTGTTCTGACAACTGCTTCTTGGTACAAGTATAGGTTTCACATAAGCATAATCAAGTGTCCTGGTATTCCCATTCTTCTCGGAGTTAGCCACAATTTGTTGTGATCTACACAGTTAAATGCCTTTGCATAGATAGACATTCCTCTGGTACTCTCTGCTTTTCCATTTCACTCATTTTTTGACAGAATATGGAATGATTCGGGAAGCATCAAAAAAAGATAAAAGGACAACAGATGCTCTGCTGAAGAAGGAGGGACAATTTCCTCTTTTACAAGTCAGATCAGATTTGATGGTACATACATAAAAAATTAAAAAAAAAAGATAAAAGGAGTACACAGAGTCACTGTACCAAAAAAGAATTGGCTGGCACAGAAGAATTTAATAAATATCTTATATTCAAGAGGCAATGGTGTTAAAAGAGGAAGTTCAAGCTGCTCTGAAGGAATTGGGGTCGGGGGGGAAGCCTCAACAATTGATAGAATACCAATTGACATATTTCAACAAACAAATGCAGTCCTGGACATGCTCACCAAGTCATGCCAAGAAATCTGGAGGACAACCACCTGGCCAACAAACTGTAAGAGAACCATATTTATTCCATTGAAGAAAAAAAAAACCCAACATATATATGTCTATATACATATACACACTTTTGTTTCAATGTTTGCTTGCCTACATTGTTTGTTCACTTGTTTATTCCTTTTTCACATAAAGTCAAAGTCATTGCCATCAAGTCAAAACCAACTCATAGATGACCCCTCAGCAGGTTTCTAGGAAGCTGTAAATCATATAGGAGGAGATTTCTCCTATCTAAGAAGCTCTGACTTTGGATTAATAAGATAATTCTCTACCGGAGCTCCCCTCAAGGTCATATGGCTTAGGAAATGTCAGAGCCATGAATTGAACCACATAGCCTCTGAGCCTTCATGCCTTACCCCTTCCTATATCATACTTACTTTTAATATAAGAAATAGGAATTTGGAAATATGCAACTACTAATAATTATAAAATAATATATTATCCAAAAACGACTGGAACAGCACATCAACAGAGAACTACCAGAAGTCCAGGCTGGTTTAGAAGGGGTCGTGGTACTAGAGATATTGTAGCTGATGTTAGATGGATCTTAGCTGAAAGCAGGGAATACCAGAGGAATGTCTTATCTG
>NW_006399926.1:4975830-4976533 GCF_000299155.1 Elephantulus edwardii
TGACTGGGGTACTCGAGATGGGTCTGTCAGAGGCAATGAGATTGGCACAGGATAGAGCGCGGTTTAGGGCTGTTGTACATAGGGTCGCTATGAGTCCAAATGACTTGAAGGCACATAACAACAACAGCAACAACAAGATGGTGCGTAACAACAAAAACAACAACACAGTGACTAGGTAGCTATTACCAAGGAAGAAACACAATCTCCTAAGTGATTTACATATATCCTTGGAAACCCAAGGGAGGATCAGCTAGCTGAGTTGGTTTTATGTATTTCTTCTTAGATAAGGAGAAAATAAGATGAAGAACAAAAAAAGGGTTAAGGTGGGGGAAGGGGTTTGCTGTAATAAACTCCAAAAACTGATAATATTTAAGTACCTAGTTAAATAACCTAAAAAATATAAATTGAAGTAAGAAGATATTTGAGAAAAAGTCTTCAGAAAATTCTATATTGTCCTTCTAACTTGTTTATCTTCTTATCCATGTCAACATTTACCCTGCAGCAACCCATCTAGAAGCTTGTTGCTTTTGAAATGCATCACCCTTTCTCCTTATTCAGTCACTGAATGCCTCTTAATCTTTTCTTAGAAATATCTCTGGAATTTGTTCCTTCTTTTCTGGTCAGTTGAAAAGGTATGGAGATAGGGACACATCCCTGGCGTACACCCTTCCCAATTTTGAACCATGCAGTGTTGCCCTGCTCT
>NW_006399926.1:4978528-4983303 GCF_000299155.1 Elephantulus edwardii
AAAAAAAAAACCAACAAAACAAAACAATAACTCATCACCATTGAGTTGGAACCAGCTCATAACTGACCATCCAGTGGGTTTTGCATGGGAGGAGATTGCCCCTCTTTCTCCATAATATGTTTTTTTTTAAATTGATGTAATACAGTGAATTACTTGATACAGCCTTTCTAGCCATACTCTTTGTAACTGTCAACACATGACTCAACAAGTTGTTGCTAGTGAGTTAGAACTGACTCATATCTGATTCTCCAGCAGAGGCTGTAAATCACACAGTGGATTGCCCATCTTTCCCTGAGGAGCAGCTTGTGGATTCACAACTCCTTCAGGTTGGCGGTGCAACTTCTTACCCACTGAGCCCCCAGAACCCCCTACCACATGACTTGGTAAAACCAAACTCATTACTGTAAAGTTGATTCGGACTCAGGGTGATCCTCCATGGGGTTTCCAAAGCTATACATCTTAATGACAAGAGCCTGCCTCACCTTTCTTTTCAGGAATGGCTGGTGGGTTAACCTTTTGGGCAGCAGCCCAAAATTAACCTATGCCACTCTGGGTTATATAGGTGCCACCAAGTCAACTGTGGTTCATTGCGACGCTATGCACAGCAACTCAAAACCTAACCCTATCCTGCACCGTTCTCACAAGCTCCCTCATGCTCAAGCCCATGGTTGTAATCACTGTGTCAATCACACTGCGGAGGGTGGGGGTGCGGGTATTGTTGTTAGGGGCTGTACAACTCATAGTGACTCTATCAACAGCTGACCTGAACCCTGCCCTGTCCTGTGCCATCCTCATCATCTCTGATACACTAGAGCTCGTTGCTGAACTCACTGTGTTAATCCATCTTGTTGAAGATCTTCCTTTCTTCTTCTACTTTGCTTCCTCTCCTCCCTCCCTCCATCTTTCCAAGCATGATATCCCTTTCCAAGGAATAGCCTCACCTACTTACATGTCCAAAGTAGGAAAGATGAAGATTAGCCATCTTTGCCTCTAAGGAGTGTTTTGGTTGCACTCCCTCCAAGACAGGTTCGTTCTTTTGTTGGTCCATGAGATATTCAGTAGTCTTTCCCACTCCACAATTCAAAGACCTCAATCTTTGTAATCTTTACTCATTGCTCAACTTTTCAGGTGCATAGGAAGCAACGGAAATCGTCATGGTTTGTATCTGGCACACCCTAGTCTTTACACTGACATCTTTGCTCTTTAGCACTTTGGAGAGGTGTCCTTGACAGCTGATTTGCCCAGTGTAACGTGTGTTTTGGTTTCTTGGCTGCTGTTACCATGGATTTGATTAGGGACTCAAAAAAATGGAATTGATGGCAGCTTCAATCTTTTATCCAGTGGTAAGTATTTGTATTTTCTTAAGGTTGAGATGTAGTTCATATTGAAAGCTGGATAGTTTGCCAGTAATATAAATTATGTAAATGGGACCCTTGTGGGTTAGGATCATGTGAATTACGTGATGGAATCCTAATGTGAGGTTAGTCTATTTTGATATTCTACTATATTTAAAATGAGCCATTCTCAAGAAAAAAGGAGGTTTAACTTCCATCAGGAAAGAGGAGTTAGCAGTGAGCATGTGTTTGCACCAGAGGTCTTTCAGTTTTAAACTCCTTTACCCAAAAGGCAGAGTTTTAACCCCAGAAAGGGGGTGAGAAGCTTCAGAGAGAAGATGAGCAATGGTGACAGCAGAAAAAAGTAGTGGGAGACAGAGCCCTGGGCCAATACAAAAAGGAACCTGAGTGCCCCTGGCAGAAGGAATGTGATGCCTCTGGGCATTTGTTCTGGAGCTAAGATTTCCAGCCTGTGGAGGTGGAACCCAGTGACTTTGAGCCTAGGGCGGAATTTAAACTTCAGAGATAAAAAACCATTGCTAACAATGTATGAGAATGATCTTATGAAACACAATGTGAATGAAAACAAAACCCACCCAAAAAAGTAAACAACAATAACAACAAAAGAGCACTGGGCTAAGATTTGGGGCAGGACAGAAGTCAAGGCTGACAGGCTGAGGACCAGAAGGACTCCTGCCTTTGGAGAGAGGCTATCCTTATTAACAAAATATTACTTATCCTTACTCATTTCTAATCCTGAAGTGTAACTTGTTAATAAACTCCAAACTGTGAATATTGTCTCTGAGTTCAGTGTGACTTTTGCAAGGCTTTATCAAACCCAGCAGAGAAGGCAAGAATGCCATGGAGGAATGGTTGTTGTCAGAACTGGTAAATGTTGCGAGTGTGCAGGTAGGTCTGGAGGACTTGGCCTTGGGCTGTTAATGTTGCTTATGAGGACTTTTTTTCCCCCATGGTGAAATTTCAGGTCAAGCAACACCAATTCCATATTTATGGCCTTTTTACATGTAACACAGAATTATTTTAACAGTTCAAATCTTAGAGAGATGCGCGCTCTGGTGGCCTAGTGGTAAGAAGCTGCACTACAATCCCAGAAGTACGCAGTTCAAATCCACCAGATGCTCTGCTGGAGAAGGAGGGACAATCTCCTGTACCAGTCAGATCTGATTTGGCAGTACACACATACAAAAAATAAAATAAAATCTTAGAGAGAAGTATCATTCATGTAGAACCAAACCCCTTCCATTCCCCATCCCAACTTTTTTCCACGTAAGTGATATATGAAAGAAAGGATCTTCGTTTGTCGTAATCCATCCTGCCTAGAAAGTGATGAGAATTAAAAATAGCAAGGTTTGGACAGGGGCCCCTGTAAGTTATGTTGTTGTTGTTATATGCCGTTGATTGGTTGCTACTCATAGTGATCCTATGTACAACAGCTCTGAACTCTGCTCTGTCCTGTGCCAACCTTATTATTGTCTCTGACACATCTACCCCCACTACCCTAGTCACTGAGTCAATCCATCTTATCCAGAGTCATCCTATCTTGCACTGTCCCTCCTACCTCCCAAGCATGATGTCCCTCTCCAAGGACTGGTCCCTCCTTGCCACATTCCCAAAGTATGTCAGATGAAGTTTCAGAATCCTTGCCTCCAAGGAGCAGCCAGGTTTCACCCTCTCCTGAATGAACCTGTTTGTTCTTCTAGCAGTCCATGGTATATTCAGAACTCTTATCCAGCACTACAGCTCAAAGGCATCAATTCTCCTTCTGTAATCTCTAGTCATTGTCCAGCTTTCTGATGCATAAACAAATAATTACAAAGACGATGGGCTGTATCAGGCACAGCTTAGTCTCCAGATTGACATCGTTGCTCTTCAGTACTCTGGAGAGGTCCCTAGTGGCAGACTTTCCCACTGCAATTTGCCTTTTGATTTTGATTGTGGAGCCAAGCAAATTGAAGCTGTTAACAATCTTAACTGTAAGTTATAGTTATAAATAATAATAATAAGGTCTTAGAACCAAGAAAAAAATAAAAATATTGCCAAAATTTCTTTCATCAAGGAAAGAACAATGAAACTCCACAAATCTCGAGTGGGTTTTAAGTTGTGACCACAGAGGAAGAACCTTACTTCAATATGATGAATTAGTAAAAAAAAGTTCAGATTAGTAAAAGAATTGAGGACATAAAAGTCAACAAAAAAAGTAGAGAACATAAAGACCAATAAGAAAAAGACTAATAAGAAAAGACAGTAAGAAAAATCCCATTTAAAAATAACTAAGACTTTGGGGAACTCCGGTGGCCTGTGGCAAGAAGCTGCACTGCCAGCCCAAAGACTCATGGTTTGAAGCTCTGCCAGAGAAGGAGGGGAAATCTCCTCCTGGGCCAGTTGGATTCAATTAGACCACACACACACACACACAAAACTAAGTTGAGATTTAAAAAGCTAAGACTTAAGGTGAGATTTTTTTTCCAAAGAGGATATCCAATGAATGAGCCCATGAAAAGGTAGTCAACATCATCAGACATTAGTGTAATACTCTCTATGAACTAGGTTATCAGAGCTCCTTAATGAATGAGTGAGTAAGTGAAAACTTTAATGAGATTATCACCATTTGACCAAAAGTCAGTAGTAATTAATTGAGAAAAGAATCAGATAATCCTAGGTTGATAGACATTCTGAAAGATAACAATTAACTTGGCCTTCAAAAATGTAAAGTCATAAAAGACAAAGACATTGGATTAAAGAAAACCAAAGAGACATAACAGTTAGATGGAATGTATGGTCCAGGACTGGATCTTGAAGAGATCTTCTGATTCTTGTTGTTGTTATGTGGGTGACTCACAGTGACCCTATACACTGAACTCCACCCTATCCTGAGCCAATCTAACTGTCTCAGACTAACCTACCCCATTACCGCAGTTACTGTGTCAGTCCATTTCATGTAGAGGCTTCTCCTGCACTGTCCCTCCACCCTTCCAAGCATGATGACCTTCTTCAAGGATGTGGCCAAAGTATATCAGACAGAGCTTCAAAATGCTTACCTCCAAGGAGCAACTTGGTTTCACCCTCTCTAGAACAGACCTGTTTGTTCTCTCGGTGGTCTGTGGTATGTACTTCTCAGCACCACAACTCAAAGGCATTGATTCTTCTTCTGTCATCCTTAGTCATTGTCCAACTCTCTGATGCATAGCAAATAATTACAAAGACCATGGCCTGAAGCAGGCACACCTTAGTCTCTAGACTCTAGACTTGTTGCTCTTTAGCACTCTGGAGAAGTCTCTGACAGCAGATTTTCCTAATGCAATTCATCTTTTGATTTCCTGATTGGTGGTGCCAAGAGTGTTAACTGTGAATCCAAGCAAGCTGTAATTGTTAACAATCTCAATCACTTCTACATCTATTATGTTGTTGTTGTTGTTGTTG
>NW_006399926.1:4989888-4994568 GCF_000299155.1 Elephantulus edwardii
GAATGAGTGGAAGCCCAAAATCTCTGTAAATGTTTATGAAAATTAATAAAATATAATTATAGAAAAAAAAAGGCATGAAGCCCTTATATAACTATCAACATTTATCAAAGTTCATAGTTTCCAGAGGCGTGTTGTTTAGGAAGTGGATGCCACTCCTGCTTCCAAACCTGTCTTAGAATGTTATTGGTTGAGTCACCTGCGATGCATAGTGACCCTATTACAGCAAGAGAATCTTTGTCCTCTTGATGTTCAATTTCAATCCATATTGAAGACTATAGACCTTGACTTTCTGCATCAAATACTTTAGGTCCTTCTCAGTTTCAGCAAGCAATGTTGTGTCATCTGTATAACACAAGTTATTGATGTGTTTTCCTCCAATCCTGATGCCAAACCTCCTCATAAAGTCCAGCCTCCTGAATTATCTGTTCTGCATATAGATTGAAAAGGTATGGAGATAGGATGCATCCTTGAAAGACTCCTTTCCTGATATTGAACTATGCAGTGTTTCCTAGCACTGTTCTTATGATTGCTTCCTGAACCAAATATAAGTTTTTCATAAGCACAGTCGAGTGATCTGGGATTCCCATTCTTCTCAAGGTTTGCCACTATTTGTTGTGATTCACAGTCAAATGCTTTGGCATAGTCAATAAAACAAAGATAAACATCCCTCTGGTGCCCTTTGTTTTCAGACAAGATCCATCTGACATTGGTGATAATGTCTCTAGTGCCACAGCCTCTTCTAAACCCAGCTGGTACTTCTGGTAGTTCTCTCTCAATGTATAGGTCCAGTTGTTTTTGGATAATCTTCAGTAAGATTTTGCTTGCATGTAATATTAGTGATATTGTTTGATAATGTTCACACTCTGTCAGATCAGAGAGCCCAAGATGTCACTTTGATGACAAAAGTATGCCTGAGGCAAAGAATTTTTTTAAGCACAAGTATTTTCAGTCACCTCAAATGCATGTGAAAGTTGGACAGTGTAAGGAAGAACTGATAGATTTGAATTATTTATCATGTTGGCAAAGAATATTGACTATAGTAGAATTCCAGAAGAATGTACAAACCTGAGAAATACAGCAAGAATATATAGGAATATAGCAAGAATGTCCCAGGTCAGCAAAAAAAAGGAGGAAGACCATCAATGAGATGGCTTTTACACAGATGGCTATCGTGTGGGAAAAGTGCAGGAAATGGCACTGTTTCCTTTTGCTGTATGTAGGTTCACTGTGAGTCATAATCAACTAGACAGTACTTAATGATCAGCGAATGTCTGTGTTATCCAGGAAATACACAGTGGCGTATTTTGGGCCAGAGGAGCATCATTTCTGCAACTCATGCATATTCAGGAAAAATGAAGTGTTATATCAAATAATTAAACAATTTATAATTCACATTAGAGTGATTCTCACCAAATGTGAACAATTGTTTGTTGGTGTTTTTTTTTTTCCTTGTTGTGTACTATTGAATCAGATCTGACTGGCTCAGTAGGAGATTACTCCTCCATCTTCAGTGGAAGATCTGGTGGATTCAAACCATGCACCTTGGGATTGTAGAGCAGCTTTTTACCACTAGGCCACCAGAGCTCCCTGAACAATTACAATTTCAATAGCACGATTAGAGATGATTTTTTTAATCTCTAGTTATATCCTAACTATATTTTTTGTGTTATATTTTTTTGATACCTTTAATGAGAAACTTTAGTCATATATATATGAGAAAGCTAGAAGGTGATGATTGGTTAAGAAAAAACAGATTTGGGAAAAACTTTTAAAAAATGATTCAGTTGGTCTTTTAACTTTGTGTCATGTTGTTATTGTTGAGTGCTGTCAAGCCAAGTACTATTTACTCATAGCAACCCTGTGAACAACAGATTTTAACTCTGTGCTATCCTGTGCCATCCTCATCATCTCTGGTACACTTGAGCCCATTGCTGCAATTACTGTGTCAATCCATCTTGTTGAGGGTCTTTCTCTCTTTTGTAGACTCTCTACCTTTCCTTGCATGATGTCATTTTGCAAGGAATAGCTTCTCCTAGCAACATGCTTAAGATATGTGAGATGAAGCTTCACCAGTCTTGTTGCCAAAGAACTCTCTTGCTGCTCCATCTCTAAGACATATCTATTTATTTTTAAAAATTATGCAGTATTCTCTTCCTTGTTCTGTTTGAACAACTGCTTCTTGGTTCATGTACCGATTCTGAAAGAGCACAGTTAACTGTACTGGGACTCCCATTCTTCTCAACATTGTTTTATTGTTGTTATGTGCCTTTGAATCAACTTTGACTCATACATAGCGACTCCATGAACAATAGCTCTGAACTCTGCCCAATCTTGAGCCTATCTCACTGTCTCTGACACACCTGTCCCCATTGCTACAGTCACTGTGTCAATCATTTCATCCAGGGTTTTCCTCTCCTATGCTGACTCTCTACCCTTCCAAGCATGATTTCCTTTTCCAAAGACTGACTAGTCCCTCTTGGCAACATGCCCAAAACATGTGAGATGGAGTTTAAAATCGTTGCCTCCAAGGAGCAACCTGGCTTCCCCCTCTCCAGGACAGACCTGTTTGTTCTCTTGGCTATCATGGTATGTTCTCTTCTTCAGCAACACAACTCAAAGGCATCTATTCTTCTGCCATCTTTGGTTATTGTCCATCTCTCAGATGCACAGCAAGCAATTGAGAAAACCATGGCCTGCATCAGCCACACCTTAGACTTTAGACAGACATCGTTATTTTTTTAGTACTCTCGAGAGGTCCTTGAAAGCAGATTTTTTCCAATGAAACTCAACTTTCTCAATGTTAGTAATAATTCATTTTTATCTAGATAATAAAATGTCTTTGCATAGTCAATAAAACATGAGTAAACATCTTTCTAATATTCTCTGTTGATACTCTGATCTTTTCTTGATATCCAAGATCCTTTTGGCATCAGCAGTGATATCCCTAATTCCATAGCCTCTTCTGAATCCAGCTTGAATTTTGTCAGTTCCCTGTTGATATACTGCTCCAGTCAATAATCTCCAGCAAGATTTTACTTACAGGTGATAGAAATTACATTATTTGCTAATTTCCACTCTCTGGTGGATCACTTTTTTTAAAAAAAAATGGCTGCAAATATGAATCTCTTCCAGCTGATTTAACCAGCTGTCTTCCAAATTTCTTAGCATAGACTTATAAGCATGCTCAGGGATGCATTTATTTGCTGTAACATTTTTATTGATTATTGATATTCTGTCAGTTCCTGAAGTCTTATTTTTTTTCCTAATGCCTTCAGTGCAGCCTGGACTTCTTCAATACCATCAGTTCTTGATCATATATTACTTCTAGTTCAGCATCAACCAATTCTTTTTGGTACAGTAGCTTGGTGTATTCCTTTCATCTTCTGATGCTTTCTGTGTCATCCAGTATTTTGCCTGTAAGATCATTCAATATTGTCTTCAGTATTGCAGCTTAGGGCTTGCATTTTTTTTTCCCCTCTTCAATTATTTCAGCTTGAGAAATGTGTTTTTTTCCCTTTTGGTTTTCTAACTCCAGATCTTGGCACATTTTGTTATGTCCTCTTTGATATCTTCTGCACAGGTCTCTACTTAAACCATTTCTTACTTTCGCTTCACTTCTCTCTGTTGAGCAAGTTTCCAAAGTTCTGAGGACATCCGTTTTGATTCCCCCCCCCCAATCTTTTAAATGACTGTTGCTTTCTCTATGGAGTGTTGTACTATTAACCAAAAGACTTTATGTCTCCATTGGTTGGAATCTACCAGCTACTTTACAGGAAAAAGATGGAGAGCTTCTTCCCATTAATATTTAAAGCCTTGGAAACTAGATGAAGTATTCTATGAATCAGAATTAATTCAACAAAAGTAAGTTTGAAGTTTAAGTAGAGCTTTGTTTTCCTCATGTGTGATGTTGGTATCATTCCACAACTCATCTAGTTCTCTGTCATTAGTGTATGATGCATCTTTAAATGATATTTCAATTCTGGCAGAATAAACTCAGGGCAGTATCTTAGTTCTCGTGGACCTGTTTTCATTTTCTCCAGCTTTAATTTGAACTGGCATATGAGTAATTGATGGTTTGTTCCACAGTCAGGCCCTGGCTTTGTTCTGATGACTGATACTGAGCTTTTCCATTGCCTCTTTCCACAAATATAATCAATCTCATTGTTGGTTATTACAGATATGATCCATTTTGTATAGATGTTTATGTTTTTTAAAGGAAGTTAAAATAAATATATTATTGATCCTATAAAATTTTATCATAAGTTATTCAGCCTCATTTCTGTCACCAAGGAATATTTTTCAACTACCAATCCTTCTTTGTTTCCAACTTTTGCATTCCAGTTATCAATGACGAATGCATCTTGACTGCAAGCTTGATCAGTTTCAGACTGTTAAAGTTTGTAAACAGCTTCCATTTCTTCATCTTTGGCTTTAGTGGTTGGTGCATATATTTAAAGAATAGTCCTATTAACAGGCCTTCCTTGGATAGATAGATAGATAGAGAGACAGATTGATAAATAGATATTACCCTATTTACAGCATTGCACTTCAGGACAGTTCTTGGAATATTGGGTTTAAAAAAAATTTTTATTTTATTATTTGTGTGTGTGCGTGTACCGTCAAATCAGATCTGACTGGTACAGGAGGAGATTGTCCCTCCTTTCCCGGCAGAGCATCTGG
>NW_006399926.1:4995688-4997290 GCF_000299155.1 Elephantulus edwardii
ATGGCTCTGGGCGCTGACTCTCACCAGTGGCTATGGATGAAGTCACAGGCGATTTTCAGCCAGCGCCGGCGGAATATTGTTTTTTACAATAACTGTTACACCATTCCTCTTCAATTTGTCATTCCCATGATACTAAATCAAATCATATGCTTATCTGACTCAAAAGAGTCAATACCAGCCCATTTCAGCTCACTAATGCTTAGGATATTAATCTTTCTGCATTCTAGTTCATTTTGACAACTTCTAATTTTCCTAGATTCATACTTCATAAATTCTACATTCCAATTATTAAAGGAAGTTTGCAGCAGTTTCTCCTCATTTTAAGTCCTACCGCATTACCATTCGAAGACCCTACACTTTATGAAAACCTTATTCCATCTGTTTCATTAAAGTACACTCTTACCTTGAGGGGGCAGCTCCTCCCCAGCCATATTTTGAGTGCCTTAAAAAAAATCTGAGAGTACCAAAACAACTATGAGATATGATCTTACCCCAGTAAAGTAGCAAAATTTAACAGAACAGCAAACATCAAGTTCTGGCAAGGTTGTGGAGAAACTGGAACCCTTATTCACTGTCAGTGGGAATGTAAAATGGTGCAACCACTATGGAAGGCTGCATGGCGCTTTCTCAAAAAGTTGCAAATAGAGATACCATTTGAACCGGCAATTCCACCACTGGGAATATACCCCAAAGAAACCATAACCACCACCCAAGGAGACCCATGTGTATTCTGGCTTTCTGGAAACAACCCAAGCCCATCAACAAATGAATGGATAGAGAAGCTCTGGTACATTCACACAATGGAACACTATGCAGCATTGAAAAACAAGGAACTAATGAAATATTATACAAAATGGATGACCCTGGAAGACATTATGCTGAGTGAAATATCTCAGTCACAAAAGGACAAATATTGCATAGGACCACTGTTGTAAAAGGGGGCTGACATTGGTGTTGAGGGAAGGCAGAAAAGGAGGGAAGGAATGATGTATACTGCATTGAAACAGATGAGGGAGAGAACTGTTTACAAGGGATATATGATTGGGTATTATTGTCATGACCAGAGTCCAGAATGAAGGCTGCACAGTGGAGTGGATTTGGGGAGAGGGATTGCATAACAATGAAAGAGTTTTACTTTTCAAGGAGAAAAGTGAATTGGGGGGGTAGAGGGTGGACAGGGAGAAAAGTGCAACAATGAATGACTAGAAACCCTAAGTCTCTGTAAACTTTCATTAAAATTAATAAAACATTTTCAAACTAATAAAAACACTAAATTTCTTTTTAAAACTTAAAAAAAACCGAAGAAAACAAAAACTGAGGGTAAAGCACACAGGAGAAATGACTATAAATTACTACTTAACTTGGGAGGGACTGGAGAGCGTTATGCTGAGTGAACTAACTCAGTCCCATAAAAACAAATACTGTATAAGACCAATGAGTATGAGGATCCAAGGGGGAGGGTGGAAGCAGAGGGGTGAGGAAGGTTAATCATACGGTTGCACAATTTGATGGGGTGGTGGTGAAGGAAATGAGAAAGATCTGGTGTGGGAAAACAATGTATTTGAACTTTGTAAATTAACCAATATAAAAATTAAAAAATAA
>NW_006399926.1:5000340-5003495 GCF_000299155.1 Elephantulus edwardii
TGTGAAGACACCAGTGGACTCCACAACATACTCAGCACCAGCATCACTCCACTTGATGTTGGCAGGATCTCGCTCCTGGAAGATAGTGATAACTTTCCCATTGATGACCAGCTTCCCATTTTCAGCCTTGACAGTGCCGTTGAACTTGCCATGGGTGGAATCATATTGGAACATATAGACCATGTAGTTGAGGTCAATGAAGGGATCATTGATGGCGACAATATCCACTTTGTTAGAGTGAAAAGCAGCCCTGGTGACCAGGCGCCCAATACTGCCAAATCCGTTTACTCCAACCTTCACCATCATGTCTCAGGGATGTGGCTGAGGCTGCACGAGAATAGAGGGCAATCTGGATCGACGAGGAGCAGAGAGTGGATTTTTTTTTTAATATAAAACTTAGGTTTTTATTGTTCATAAGTAACATGGAACCCAGTCACGCTTGTTTGTTTACATGTTTGTGTGTACTCTGGTATTTTGCATAAGTGAGTAAGAATTTAGATTCTGAAAAACTTAAGTACTTACTCCTGAGTAAGAATACTGTGAAGATATAATAGATTAACATTTGTACCTGATTAAAGAAAATGTGTGGGTTTTGCCCCATACTTCCATTTAAGGAGGAAGGACCATCCCTTTGGGATATAACTTTCTAATAAATCTATCTTTACTTTTACATAAAAAAAAAAGTTGGTGTGTGGATAAAGCACCATTCTTAAGGGTATTTTCTTTGTCCTAGTTTTGGTCTTTAGAAACTGTAATTACTTTTTTTTTTTCCTTTCCCCCTCCCCCACTAGTTTCTTTACAAAACTCTAATACAAATTTGAACAAATTCTTTCAATTTCCCTCACCCTGCCACCCATCAAATTGTACAACCCAATGATTAATCCAATCTTCCCCCTGCACATCCACATCCCTCTGCTCCCAGCCTCTCTTATCCCTCCTGGATCCTTATACTCATTCTGCAATAAGGGTTTTATACAATAGTTATCCTTGTGGGACTGAGTTAGTTTACTCAGCATAATGCTCTCCAGTCCCTCCCAAATTAGGTAATAATTTACAAAATCATTGCTCCTGCTTGCTGCGTAGTATTCCATTGTGTTAATGTACCATAAATTTTCAATCCATTAGTTTGTGGTTGGACATTTGGGGTGTTTCCAAGTTCTTGTGATGGTGAATAATGCTGCCATGAACATTGGTGTACAAATCTCAGTTTGTGCCTCAGTTCTCATTTTCTCAGGGTATATTCCAAGTAGTGGAATAGCTGGGTCATATGGAATTTCTATGTTCAGCTTTTTAAAAAAAATTTTTTTTAATTGCACTGGCTACATAAAGGAGTTTTATTTATACCAAGCCCAAGAGAAAGAGAGATATTATGTTCAGCTTTTTGAGGAAGCGCTAAACTGCCTTCCAGAATGGTTACACCATTTTATAATCCCACCAACAATGTATAAGAGTTCCTTTGTTGTCATATCCTCTATAGGAAAACTGCAGACCAATATCTCTGATGAATATAGATGAAAAAAATCCTTAACAAAATCCTAGCCAATTGAATCCAAAAGCACATTAAAAAAACAATTCACCATGACCAAGTGGGATTCATAACAGGTATGAAGGGATGGTTTAACATAAAAAAAATCAACATAATTCACTACATTAACAAAGTAAATAACAAGAACCACATTCTCTTAGCAATTGATGCAAAAAAGGCATTTGACAAAATCCAGCAACCCTTCCTGATAAAGACACTCAGCAAACTTGGAATAGAAGGGAATTTCCTCAACATATTGAAAAGTACACACTGACAAAGGAGATTAATCAGAACTGGTTTTGACAAGCACTGTGGCAATGGGACGATTAAAAGAGACTTTCAAGGAATATTCAACCTAAAAAAGAAAAGAGGTGTCTTGTAATAGATATCTGGCAATCTGCTTCCTAAATGTCACAACCTTGAATACCCTTTGGAGAAGTCCTGTCTGGACATACACATGTAATTGCTGTCAGCTGGAATTAATGCACAGTAACTGATATAAATGTCCAACAAGATCCATCCTCGTCACCATCCATCTTATCCCTCTGTACACAGGCAGGAGTTCTTCAATCCTCTGCAACAAGTGCTTCAAGTCCTCCTCACCTTCACCAACCAAGGTAGTGTCATCTGCATAATGCAAGTTTTTGATGAGTCTCCCTCCAATCTTGATTCCTCTTCATAGAGTCCAGCTTCTCAAATAATTTGCTCAGCATGCAGATTGAATAGGCAGAGACAGAGAATATAACCGTGACACATTCCCTTTCTAATTTTAAACCATGTGGTGTTCCCTTGCTCTGTTTTGCACAGCAGACTCCTGGTCTAGGTTTCACATGAGCACAATTAAGTGCTCTGGGATTCCCATTCTTCTCAGTGGCAGTTGTAACTTTTATGACCCACACAGTCAAGTCCCTTTGTATAGTTAATAAAGCATAAATAACAACAACAACAACAAATACTGAAAAGTATATATGCAAAATCAAGAGCCAACATCATTCTTAATGGAGAAAAACTAAAAACGCCTTCCTTGCAAACATGGAACAGACAAGGATGCCCAGTGTCATCACTTCTTTTCAATATTGTATTAGAAGTGCTTGCTAGGGCAATGCAACAAAAGAAGGAAATAAAAAAAAAAATCCAGATTGGCAAAGAAATGGTTAAACTGTCGCTATCTGCACATGATATGATAGTGTACAGAGAAAACCCTAAAGACTCAACAAAAAAACTGTTAGAATTAGTTAATAGGCCAATTTAGTAGAGTGGTAGGATATAAGATCAATATCCAAAAATCAGTAGGATTCCTCTACAGTAACAAAGAGAACTCAAGAGAAGGAAATAAAGACATCAATACCATTTACAATAGCCAATCACAAATTGACATACTTGAGAGTGAACCTAACTAGAGATACAAAAGACCTTGTTGTTGTTGTTGTTATGTGCCGTTGAGTCACTTGCGACTCATAGCGACCCTATGTACAACAGCCCTAAACTCTGCTCTGTCCTGTGCCAATCACACCATCTCCAATACACCCATCCCAATTATCCCAGTCACTGAATCAATCCACCTAATGGGGGCCTTCCCCTTCTGTGCTGTCCCTCCACCCTACCAAGAATGATGTCCCTCTCCAAGGAC